>NC_060277.1:108337533-108420352 GCF_021613505.1 Equus quagga | reverse complement strand
CAGCACCACCACTGCCATCATCACCACCATCATCACCATCACCATCATCACAGTCATCATCCTCCTCACACCACCATCATAAGAGTGATGCTTAGTAGGTCTCACTGTCTTTTTTTGGCTAATCTCTTGTCAGATGGCAAAGCCGAGCCACCTGCTCACCCAGCCACCCAGACAGCAGTAGGAGCCTGCCTCATTCACCCTCTCATGCATTCGGAGACTCTTTATTAAGCAGCTATTCTGGGCTGGGCTTTGGGGAAATAGAACAATTTGCTCACGATCTGTGGGTTGTGTGGTTCCTGGGCTGGGAGCAGGCAGTGGTGGGAACAGAATCCTGAGGCAGGCCAGGTTTAGGAGGCCAGGGCGTGAGCTGTGGCAGGGAGGGGAGTGGATATGGCAAGGCTGGCCCGCGAGCCCCGTGTCTGCCTTGCCCAGTGCAGACTCGCTTTCTCCCGAGGACGGCAGGGCAGTCCCAAGGGGCCATGGGAGAGTAATGGGGGCTGTCTGACATTCTGCCTTCCCCCACCAAAGCCTGGCAGACTTAGGGCTCTAAGGTCTTACTGCTCGTTCCTCACCCAGAGAAAGTGTGCCGCGTCCGCTGCTGCAGCCCCTATAACTCAAGCCCTGCTGTGGAGCGGCTCCTCGGCACTTTTATTAGCCCCATATCTTCTAGAGCTGAGAGCGGGGTGGCTGTGCACTTCCTAGAAATCTGGAAAAAGACAAGGGGTGGATGGTTACAGACTGATGGGTCTCGGCTTAGAGCTTTGTTCCAAGGGTCTTTACTAAGGGTTCCAGCTGCCCGCCCACCAGTGTGAGCGGGATCCATGCAGCTCTCTCCCCTTGCCTGGTATTTTCCAGATGGCAGCACAGTGTCCACAGGGGTTGTCAACCCACACCGCACCTTAAAATCACCTGGGAGGGCTTTAAAAATTTCCAGTGCCTAGACCAAACTCCCACTGATTCTGGTTTAATTCGTCTGGGGTGGGGATGGTTTTTGAAAAAGCCCCCCACACATGTGATTCCAGTGTGCAGCCAGGGTTAAGAAGCGCTAATATAAAGGCAAGAAAATGGGCTTCCAACCCTGGCTCCGCCACTTACTGTGTGATCTTAGGGGAGTTGTTCAACATCTCTGAACCTTAGTGTCGACTTCTGTTTTTAAAAAATTAACTAATAAGTGAATCAAAATGGAGACAAGCGTTCCTGGTTCTTCAGGAGGTGACTGTGAACGTTAATTAAGAAAACATATGCAGGGGCTGGCCTCGTGGCCGAGTGGTTAAATTCGCACGCTCCGCTGCAGGCAGCCCAGTGTTTCGTTGGTTCGAATCCTGGGCGCGGACACGGCACTGCTCATCAGACCACGCTGAGGCAGCGTCCCACATGCCACAACTAGAAGAACCCACAACGAAGAATATACAACTATGTACCGGGGGGCTTTGGGGAGAAAAAGGAAATAATAAAATCTTTAAAAAAAAAAAAAGAAAAGAAAACGTATGCAGAGGCACCTAGCATCTGCTGGTAGGCCCAGTTGCCCAGTGGTTTTCAGGTAAAGCAGGAGGGCCGGCCACTGCTTCTCTGGGTCGTTGGGTTCATAGGTCTTACTCTTTGTGTTTATCCTACTTGAGATTCATTGAGTACCTTGAATCTACAATTCATCTTTCTCCAAATTTGGGAGATTTTCAGCCCTTCTTTCTTCAAATGCTTCTTTCTGGGATTCCTATCCTCACTTTCCAACTGCTGCGGTTGCCCCAAACTCTGTCCTGGAGCTCTTTAGGCCAGTAAGATGATGGGTTTTCTATCTGGATTTTAGCTACCCGCCCCCCACCCGTCCCGTCCACCCCCCACCACAGAGGCTGGAGCCTGCCCTCAAGCAAAACCCCACGAATCTGGGAAGCTCCCCCAGGGCCATTGCTGTGTCTGAATGTTGACGCCCCTCCATTTTGGGTCCCCCTCCAATGCCTTCAGGCAGTTGTTTATCGTTGTCATCTGTGGGAGGGGGTTGGCCTGGTAGCAGCCACTCTCCCCTTACCAGAAGCCCACAGCCCAGCTGTTGGGTCTTTCAAGGTCATGCGGAGGGGGCGGGAGGATGCCAGGCTCCTCTGTGGGTCACACGTGCATCCAGGGGGATGGGTTAAATCACTTGTTCACCGTGACCACGTAGTCCAAAGACTCGGGCCCAGGAGAGAATGCAGACGTGCCTCCCTCCAAGCAGAAACTGATTCGGCCCAACATGGTCGCCACTAGCCACACGTGGGCAGTGTGACTGAGAAACTGAATTTTTGTTTGGTTTAAAATAAGTTAAACTTTAAATAGCTACATGTGGCTAGTGGCAGCTGCGTGGGACAGTGCAGGTCTAAGCAAAGGCAAGAGATCAAAGTGTGAATTTACAGAAAAATGTAAAAGAAGATAACTGCCAAAAAAAGTTTACGAAAAGATTTACTGTCAGAAAGAAGAAGGAAAAGAAAACTCACCTAGGGCATTTGAAATGGGATTTTATTTTCCCCCTCCCCCCCCAAAAATGTATATCTAGAACAGGGCCCTCTTGCATGGCTAAGATGCTCATGGATTTCAAACCGAGAGTCATATTAGAGAGCAATTACAAAGGGACCTAAGAGATGTTTTTTAAGCTATGAATCCCCCAAGATAGCGGAGATACGATGTGATTTATAAAAGTCAGATTTGCCTGTTGCTTCTGCGGGAGCACATTTCTGGTCCAACGTGAGGTTGGCGGTGACCGGCTTTGTCTCGACCCAGCCTTGCTGGAAGCCATGAGCCTCCTGGGCGGCGGGCACCTGCCCAGCCCTCCTGCCAGCCGTGGTCTGAGAACCAGGGCAGAGGCCTCTCCTCCCTTGCCTCCTGCCTCTCTCCCTCCCAGATGGTAAGAGCGCTGAGGTCCCAGCGGAGCTGGTCCTCCAGCTTCAACGCAGCTGTGCGGCCTCAGGTGCTTCTCTGTGCCTCGACTTTCACATCTGCAAAATGGGGACAGTAAATGAACCCACCTCCTCAGGCTGTTGTGAGGATGAAACGCATGAGGTGTATAGAACGTGGACACGTCATTCCAGCAGTCCTTGGCCCATGGAAACTGCTCAGTGTGTCTTGGTGACTATTTTTCTGTCTTACTCCCTCCTCCATGCTACATTCTGTCCCTCCCGGGCTGTCTCTCCAGCCCCTCCTCCCTGCCTGTCTGCTTCTTGCCCCCTGGCTTCTCCTTCTCCTTTGAGAAGCATCTGGCCTCTTGCTCCCTTCAGACTCCCTGTAGTGGTGGTCCTCTCATATTTCCACCTGCCTCGAGTGCAAAATTGAGGGGCTGCCCCAAAAATTCAGTAATCAAGATAAATCACTTTTTAATGAAATATTTTTAAAAATCCAAATCAACTCAAAAGTTCTTCAGTGAACAAAATATCAGACTGTTCAATATAAGCAGGATCTGACCCTGCCCTTGCCTGGCTCAGCTCACACGCCTCCCCCATCCCGGCCCTTTTAGAGCCCGTCTTTATTGAACATTTTGCTATTTTGTTCATCATGGAATTTCTTACACTAATTTGTATTTTTTGAAATGTGGCATCAAAGTATTATTGACCTTGATGACTAAGATCGTTGGTACCCAATGCCTCACTCTCCCCACCCTGATCCCGGCCCTGGAACAGAGAGTCCTTGAGAGCAGAGAGATCTTTCCAGGGGAAGCCAGCCGAGGGGTCTTGACAATCCCCAGGAGGCCCTCTGGCTCTCACACCTCAGGCCACTTGCTCCTTGTCCAACCTCTTAGCCCCTGGAGTCTGTCCCTGAGCCACAGAGAGGAAGAAGGTCCCTGTGGCACAGTGATCCCGAGTGCTCCCGAATGAGCCCTGTGACATGCACTCTAGTGCCCAGGATGACAACCACACAGTATGGTCTGAAGAAGGAAGCCAACTGCTCCTTCTCCGAGCAGCCCAGAGAATTGTGTCTTCTTGGCTACTTCTCGCAGCCACCTCACCGTTTGGGGACCTCCCAGGCTCTGTGTTGACGGCTCCTCTCCCCACCCCAGTCCCTGTCGTGGTCTCTCTCCTCTACCTCCCGATTTCCCCTCGACCTCATCATCTGTGGGGTAGGCCAGACTGAGTGCTGACCGCGGGCAGGGGTGGGTCTGTGGGTGGAAGCGGGCCAGGTGGAGGGGGGCCCAGCCCTGCCAACCCTGTCATTGCCTCCCTCTCACGCCCACCACAGCTCTCTTTCCAGGCCCAAAATAGCTCCCGTAGCCCCACCCTTGGCCCGATCTGGGGCAGCTGGAAGTGCCCAGGCCGTGGGGTGGAGAGCTCGCCGGGTCCCCAGAGGCTGGGCAGAGTGAGCAGGAGGAAGGCGGAGTCCCCGCTCTTTCCTGTACCTGTGGGCAGTGCGGGGAGGGGGTCCGCCAGCCTGGCATGTCGTCACCATCACCATCCCACATGCCCCACTTCCTGGCCTCGAAGGGTGTCCTAGCTCCATGACACGTCCTTGCTGGCCAGGGAGCGTTGGCCCCGAGCCATCCACTGGTATGTGTTCCTGAGTCAGATCTGGTGCCGAGGTGGAGCCAGCATCTCCGGACCAGCAGTCTGCACCGGCGGCATGTGTGCCCCGAGATCCTAGCCAACTTCCCCAGGACCCTGCAAGCGGGGCGCATGGCTCCCCAGGGTCCCCCATCAATGTGCTGGAGGTTTGGATCCTGAAGTTGTGTCTTTGCACGGCGAGTCAGTCACTGCTGTGCTGACATCTCCGGAACCCTCTGTGTTCCGACAAGGAGAGAGTGAACCCCACAGCCCCGCGCCATTCCATTCGAGCAGCCCGTGCTCTGGTTAGTAAATATCCTTCTGACTCCTGTCTGTAGCTCATTCTCATGATTTGGGGTAGTGGTCCTGGTGGAGGACACTCGGACTCGAAGGCGTCGGCAGTTTGCTCAAGGCGGGATTCAAACCGGCTCTGTGTGCGTCCGGAACCCGTGCGCTGGTCTCCATGTTACACTGCCTCTCCAGGTGGGGCCAAGGCAAGATTCCGGGTGCAGACCGCCTCCCCTGCACGACAGCCTGGAGGAGCCCAAGCCTCCGTGATGACCAAACGAGAGGAGAGGCTCAGGAAGGGGCCACGGGGAGTGGTGGTACCCACCTTCAGGAGGTCAGGCCCGCCACTCAAAGGCTTGAGTTGTCATCCCCGCTCTCCTGTCCTAGCTTGGCAAGGTCTTTGTGGCAACATTGCCCTGGGCACAGACACTTAGGGGCCCTTGTCCCCGCTAGGACAGGAGGGTGTGGACAGAGAGAGGGAGGGGCTGACCCTTCCTGCCCACCTGGACACGGAGTCTGCCCACCTGGCCTTCTTGAGCCGGGAAGCAGCCGCACGGAAGTGTAGTTTGTTGTAGAGAAAGGGGAAGGAGGGGAGTGCAGGGGAGGCATGGGGGGTGCTGGCTCATGGCAGGGACCCACCCCCCACACCGTCCTGCATTCTTGCTCAGGGCTTGGCGCTCTCACCTGCATGTCTGTCCCAATCACATCTCTGTCTGCCATGTCAGCAGAAAGCTCCCCATCTCAAGAGCCCACAAAGAATTGTAATACCCGTTGTAATGTAATATAGCTTATCTTGTATTGTATTGTGTTATATTACTGCTAGACTAGTTTATCCTATATTCTGTTTCTTGACTCCTTGCTCCATGCCAGACACCATGCCAGCCGTTTGACATACATTATCCCATTTAGTCCTCAGAGCCACTCTATTTTATATGTGTCACTATCATCTCTACATTCCCAGTGAGACAATCCAAGGCTCAGAGATGTTAAGTAATTTTCCCAGAGTCACACAGTCAGTGTGTGAGCTCTGGTGGCGTGCTGTCTTCTTGTTGGGGTCCCTCTGCCCCATTTGGCCTTGGCCACCTCTTCTAGCCTCTGCCCCTCGGCTACACCTCCGACGTCACTCCAGTGGCTCAGATGCTCACAGACTAAACAACCCGCCGTGCCCCTCCAGTCCCCACAGGCCCTGGACGGATGCTTTGGGGGCCTGGCCCCAGTGCAGGCAGAGCATCCTGCTGGGCAAGAATGAAAGCAGCTTGGTTGTCTCTTTTTCCTGCAGGGAGGGCAGGAGAAGCCTCTCACTTTCCTTCTCACATGTGTTTTCTTATCTCACGTTGTTTCCTGGCTGACTTTTCATCCTTTGAAATGAGACCCCATCCTGGGAGCCAGGCCACAGGCTGGAAGAGGCAGGAAGTGGTCAGGCCTGGGGCCGCCATCCGGGGATTCCTCTCATCTCCTAGGGCTGGCGACCCACGACTCCAGGAGTCAAGAGTCAGGAACCCCTCTCTGGGGTGAGGGTCAAGACCCCCACGGGCCGCCTTCCCTCAGGGGTCTTGCTGTAAATGACACAGCCGTCAGCACCAGGCCACCCAGCTCCTGTTAGCTTGGCCACTGGTCCAGCATGTGGCCATGGGAGAGGCACTTCACCACTTCCAGCCTTGGTCTCTTCCTCTGTCTCATGGGCTAGCACTGCCCAAGCTGTGGACGTCACAGGCTGGGCCATAAGAGGAGCTGCAGTCGATGTAAAGGCCTTGGATGTTTTAAAGTGCCGTGGAACTTTTAGAAATGCACTTGGTTATTGTTCTCTTCTTTCCTTCCTCTTCCTTCCAACTGGAGTTAGTTTCAGAATACAGCGTCCAAGTCCTTTTCCGTCTCTGCCTGGGCAGGTCATTGTCATTAATGGAGAAATTCTGGAAGGTTCCAGAGGAAATCTGGCAGGACCTTGTGCACGAACCTCCTCAAAAGAGAGAACCAGGCTTGGTTTTCCTGGGAGCCCTGGAGATGAGGGGGTGAGAGGGGATAGGGAAGCTGGGTCAATGCCGGCTGCCGTTTCTACTGCCGGGTCCCCAAGTTGCCCATTGTATCACCATATGTAGAGGCTGCAGGCAGATGCTAGTGAGGGCAGGACGTTTGGACTCACAGAATTCAAGGAAATGCTTCCAAATGGGAAAAAAATGAGAGTGGGAGGGCTTCGAAGCTTTGGGCTGCCAAGAACCCAGGCAGTCTCCATGCTCTGTTGAAAGAAGAGCTCCTAATCAAAAAAAGGAGGCGGCGGCAAGGAAGGAAGAATGAAAGGGGTAGAACATTCTTTTTCAGTCCAGCAGCTCCCACAAGGCCTTTGGTCTAAGGCTGGGCATGCTTGGGCCTCAGTGTTGTGTGGTTCCACGAGCTCCAGCCGCTTCAGACTCTTAGGAACCACGTGGGACCATTGTACCCATGTTACAGATACGGAAGCTGAGGCTCAGAGAAGTTAAGTGACTTGCTCGATTTCACCCAGCTAGAATATTCTAGAGAATTCAAACACACAGCAAGCACACTCTAGTGTCTGCCCTTTCTAGCTGCTTCATGGCCTTTCCTAGCTTATTAGAAGGACATTTATTGAGGTTTGGTTCCCATCTCGATAACAGCCTTTATCGAGCTCCCACTGAGTCCTGTGCGAACCTCCTTGCATATTTTAACTTGTGATCTTCACCAAGGCCCTATGAGGGGGTTTCCATTACAATCCTGACCCCCACTTTACAGATGAGGAAACTGAGGCTCAAAAAATCCCCCAAAGTCTCAAAGGCAGCAGACGGCAGAGCTGAGATTTGAACAGGGGCAGTCTGGCTCCAGAATGGGTCCCGACAGCCACCGTGCTCTATGTCTAGCCAGGCAATCTGGGTTACTGCCTCCTCCTGAATCCCCTTAAAATCGGGAACAGGTTTCCAAAGCGGACAAAAATGGAACAACCACACAAGAACAGCAACAACCGCACAAGAATTCAGCAAATATTTTTCACAAAACGTGCACTTCCAAGAAAAGTCCCGTGTCGGTCAAAGGTGAATGCCTCTCCCCAAAATGACTCAAGCGTGTCCACAGCCGGCCCCTACGCCTCTCATCTACCTGGCGCCCCGGGAGGATGTCGCCTGTTACGGCTGCGCCTTCACAGGAGGCCAAGGGAGGGGGAGTCCTTCTGCTCCTTCCCTGTGTGGGTAGGGCGAGCTCTGTCTAACCCAAGAAAGTCATCTTCCTTTATTCATATTTTTTTAAAAACGCATAAGGTCAAAGCTCACCGGCCTCTTAGAATGATTCGTGTTTAACTAAAGCTGTTTGCTGCTCTGCCCTGTTGATCTGTCTTTTTGGAAAGAACCCGCTGCTTCCCCTCTTGGTGACTCGCCTCAGTGGCTGTGCCTCCATCCCCAGTGTCATTAAGAGGGACAGGAATGGTCCCTGTGTGTGATTTCCTGGCAGTGACTTCCCTGAGTGACAGGCTTTGCTAACTGTCTACCCCAGGCCCTCATGTCTCCCGACGTCCTGGGCATTTCCCTGGAGCCTCTGAAACTCAAGGCCCTCTGCACCCACCGCCCCCCTCCCCGCGGAGACTGTCCATGGCTTCCTCAGGCCCTCTCGTCCCTTTGTCTCCTTCCCGGGACCCCCTTCCCAAGGTGTGGGGCTTCGAGATGCCAGCCCTCCCCAGGTGTTTGGAGTCTACAGCATTTCAATTCCGTGTTTGCTTTTTATGAAAGGGAAGCGATCCTGCCTGCAGAATATTAAGTGGCTGGGGCGGCTTTGGGAAGCAGAGCTGCTAATCCACCGACATCTGCTGCTTATGCCATCTTGGCGCCTGGCAGCCCCCGCTCCCCCACCTGGGCCCTTCCTCACCACCATCCACCCCCCAGTTGAGCTCCAGGGCTTGGAGGCAGATGATGCGAGGTTCGGACTAGCCCAGCCACACTTTCCTGATGGCAGGGGCTGGAATAGTGACCTCCATGTCCCCTCTCAGGCCCAGGGCAGTGGCCTGGCGAAGACAAGTGACCTTGGATGAGCCCCTTCCTCTCATGGGCTTCTGCACCCTGAGTAGACAGAGGGGATGAGCTGCCTGGAGTCCGAGATCTAACGTGCACCTCTCCTGATGTGTACCTCCCCCAGGCCAGCCGACCAGGCTCCATTCCCAGGCCACACCTTTGCACGAGCTGTTCTCCCGACCTGGGATGTCCTCCCTCCTGCCCCCCAGGTCCAGACTCGTGTCCTCCATGAGGCCCTCCCTGGCTCATCTAGATGGACTGTGCTCCTCCTCCTACTCTCTCTGGTCCCCACGACCTCACCTCCTGGATGGGAATCTTCTTGGGGACATGTGCCTGCAGCCCAGAGCTCAGGGCTGGGCCCACAGCTAGACGATAAACGCTCTTCGATTAAGTAGGGGTAAGGGTGGGGATTGTTGCTGTCAGAAGGATAAACCAGAGAAAAGCTCCCTATCCCTCCTCCCTCCCAGCCTAACTTCCCAGGCAGTCTGGGGACCCAGTCCCTGGCTGAGTCCAGAGAACCTAGAGGAACTCCTGAAGGTGGAAGAGACACAGGCCCTGCCAGTAGAAAGCTCACAGCTTCAATCCTATGATAAAACCCACACCCGAGTGACTTAGTAACAGGCACAGAGCAACCCACTCGGAAGTGTAAATTGATACTCTACAAACAGGACACCTGAGAGCTCCGCGGAGTTAAAGGAGAAAGTGTGGGTTTAATCGGAGCAGGCTTCCTGGAGAAGGTGGGCTTTGAGCCAGGACTGGACGTACAGAACTCATTTGCAGAGAAGGAGGAGGATGAACTCCAGGGAAGGGAGAGAGATGTACGAAAGCATGAGTATTCATTTGCTAGAGCTGCTGTGACAAATACCACAGACCGGGGCTTAACGACAGAAATTTTCTCACCGTTCTGGAGGCTCGAAGCCCACCATCAAGGTGTCAGCAGGGTTGTTCCTTCTGAGGGCCAGGATGAAAGGCCGTGGTCTGGTACTCTCTCCTGGGCTTGCCGATGACCCTCTTTTCCCTGTGTCTTCACACGTTATTCCCACCACCCGTGTCCATGTCCTCGCCTCCTCATGAGGACGTCAGGCATACTGGATTAGGGGCCACATTAATGACCCCTTTAACCTTAATCACCGCTTTAAAGGCCCCATCTCCAACTACAGTCACAATCTGAGATACAGGGGGTAGGGCTTCAGCACAGGAATTTGGGGGGACCTAGTTCAGCCCATCCCAGCGCGGACGTTGTCCCACTTCACGTAGGTGCTGTGCCGTATGTAGATCGATTAGCTCCTCCTATGTGCCTGGCGTAGTGCAAAGCGCTGGGCTTCCCTGGGCAAGGATGACCTGGTCCTGTCCTCAGAACCCAGGGTCATGGGGAGAGCCCCCTGGAAGGGGCAGAAAACGAGAGGGACATCGGCAGGACCAGCCTGATGAGAGTCGTAGGGAGAGGTGGCTGGCGTGTGAGCGCCCAGGCATTTTTGGAGTTTTCTGACTGGAGGCCGGCTGAGGCCCCCAGAGCCAGGCGGCCTGGAGTTAGAGGCTGTCGGGAGGCGGTGGGCTGGTAGGGACGGTGGGTCTGCTCCAGGGTTGGCACAAGTTGTCCCAGCCCCACGTGGAGGACGTAAAACCTCTCCCCACGTGAGCCTTAGGGCCCAGCACTCCTCTGTGCTCCCACCCTCTCCTCCACCGAAGGAGATGCACCCCAGTGGGAAGGAGCCAGGGTTTCAAGAGGACATGTTAGGGCCACCAAAGGTGTCCCCTGAAAGAAGGCTTCTGCAGGCCAGACTTGCACCTGGCCTGGAGGAGCCACCATGCCTGCCTCCTGTGTCACCCGCCAGCACTGGGAGCTCTCAGAGGGCTCAAGGAAAGCCCCTCCACTTGCACCCCCTGCGGCAGGGGCTCACTTGTGTCCCTGGGCCAAGGGCTGTGCTGTCAGGAGGCAGAGGGCCAGGGATGCTCACCTCAGGAGGCGGCACGCAGGGGGCACAGGACCGAGGAAGGAGGCTGCAGGCGGGGTGGCCAGTGCAGTGGCTCAGGGGCCCCTCCAACTCCCTCCTGTCTGTCCTCTCCTGTCCATCCTATTTTCCCAGAGGGCAGCTCCCTGGGAGCGGGTGAGGAGGGGAGACACTGCTGTATGGAGGGGTGCACCCAGCAAAGGCTTGGGGATGTCCCCCACTAAGCTGCTCACTAGCTCAGTGACCTTGGCCAAGGTTGTTTGACCTCTTGGGGCCTCAGTTTCCTTGTCTTTACCAGGAGAATAATAATATCCACTTCCCAGGGTAGCCGTGGGGATTAAACAGGTGACGTGTGTGCATAAAGCCCTTGTCACCAAAAATGGCTCATCAATGTCAATTTCCATACCAGAGGCAGCCTCGGGTTCCCACCACTGGCCTGTCTGCCCCCTCTTGGCTCTAATGGGGTCCAGAATGAAGACACCCCAGAAGGAGTTTCCATGCTCAGCATCACCTCCATGCCCAGAGTGGGGTACCACAGAGCTCCCTCTGGCCCTTCACTCCCAGCCCCCACACCAACCTCCATCCTGCTCTGCATCCGTGCATCCACAGGAGCAGCGTGATGCTGGGACCATCTGCCCTGGCCTGGGAGCTGGGGCCATCGCCTAAGGGCTGGGATTGGGACACTCCAAGAACTCAGGACCCAAACAGACCTGAGCTCCTCCTTCAGAGCTACTCTCAAGACGGTCCTGCTATCTCTGAGAGCCAGCCAGAGGCTCAGGGTGAGGGCTCTCGAGTTGAGAGCTTGCCAGGCAGAGAGCTTAGAGTACAGTGTAAACGAAGGCAGAGTGAGAAGTGCAAATGAGTTGATTCAAAGATGAAGTCGCTAAGGGCACGCTGAGAAGCCACCTACCCCGAGGCCAGCCGGTAGGGTCATAGCATCCTCCGTGGGCCCTGTGGTCAGCCTGGCGGGGCTTGAATCTTGTTCCCCACATCCTACCACTGAGATCTGGAACAAGTAGCCCAATCTATTTGAGCTGCAGTCTCTCGGCCAAAGTGGGTGTAACCATAGTATCTACTCTGTCGGGTGCTGGCAAGCTCATCCAGCTGGCACTGGATGGGCTCCCGGTAAGTGTGGGTCATTGTAATTATGTGATCGGATGGTAGGAGGGCAGAGACAGAGGCCCGGGGGTCCGTCCGTGCAGGCTCCTCCCAATTCTCCAGCAACAGGCTGTCTTTGCGTGCTCCTTCTGCCCACCTTTCTTCTCTCCTCCCAGTGGCCCTGGCTTTGGCCGCATTCCAGTTCAACAGGATGATGTTTCTGGAGGGGCTGCTGCTTCCCTCCCTCCTTACAGAAGGAGCCGCATTTCTCATCTCCCCTTCCCAGTGGCCACAGGGACCTCAGCAAAGTGTGAGTGGAGGAGCCGGGCAGGACAGGTTGCGTGAGCCTGGCGAAGTGAACTGAAGCACACTCTGGAAGATTCTCCAGGGGTGGAGGTTGACACCCTGGCCCAGAGCTCTCTGTCCTAACCTAGGCTTGTGGGTGTCCACCTCCTCGGGTCCCCTGCCCCCTCCAATTTTCACTCATGACACAGATGCCGTGAGTCCTCTCCAGGCTGCCTCAACATGAGGGAATTCTATCTCAAATATGTTGCACAAATGAATAATAAAAACAAGCGAAAATTACCCTCTTTATTGAAACTCATTTTATGAATAAAACAATTATTCTGGTAATTGAAAAAATGTGTCGTTAAATTAAATGCAGTGGTTCCTATTAAAATTTTAGTGCGTTTCTGCTGCTGCTGGCTAGAGGCTGGTAATTATAGTCGAGAGTTTCGCTTTCTCTTTATTGTTTTTTAATCTCTCTGTGCTGCGGCTCTCCGACGATATTTTATGTCAAAGAGATTTAGAGCTGTGCTCCAGACAGGAGGGAGAAGCTGGCCGCGGGCTGGGGGCGGGGGCGGGAGCTGCTGCTTGGCATCTGTCTCTGACATGAGGCTCGCTGTCACTCTGGCCGCCCAACAGACTTGGTTGGTCGCTTCAGCCGTCTGTCAGCCTCGTGGCAACCAATCACAACCCTCCAAATCCAGTGCCCTCCCCACCCACCCTCCTCTCTGACCCCCTCTTTCCTTGGAGGGCGTTGGGGAGAGAAGGGAAGCCTGGAGTTGGGTCTGTGGGTGCCTGGGGCTCAGCTCTTTCTTGGAAACCGTGTTTGGAAAGCAGCAGGGCAGGGTCGGGTGAGACAGACCTTCTGAAGTCCTTCCTGCCCTTGTAGGGGCAACTGAAGAAGGTTGTGGAAGCTGTTGGTGTGCAAGCACCGTGGAGGGCAGGGACCACCTCGTATTGGTCACTGTCATATCTGTGGCTCCCAGCATAAGGAGTGCATTGGAGACTTTTAATTCTTGTCGAGGAAGAGCAGAAGGAGAAGGAAACGGTTGTAATAGGGGCTGCTTGGTCCCGGATGGGTTAGATAGGGACAAGACAAGAGAACAGAATGGCCCGGAAAAGCTCTGGGTTTCCTTTCTAGTGCCCCTCCCCCCTACACCAAAGATGGTAGAAGAGGAGAAAACCAAAGATGTTGTGGGTCCCTCTCCGTTCCTGGCAGGAGCTGCGAGGCTCCTGGGCCGCTCAGACAGTCGGTAACTGCCCTCGATGTGTTATATGTCTCCCTGGCACGGGCTGCGTTTCTGCTCTTTGTCTGGGAGATTAAGCTCCTGGTGGGCAAGGTCTCTGGCCGTGCAACCTGCCACTGGGAGCTTGATGAATCGGGCTGGGGGTGGGAGCTTCTGGGCATTTATCACTAAGGCACCAGAAGCTGGGTAGGATCCAGATGCCGTTGTCCAGCATTGAAGGATGAGCCCTCGGCCCTGGGCAGGAAGGAAAGCACGGTGAGCGTCTCGGAGGCCCAGGCTTGCAGGCTTCAAGGCTGAAGGCTACCTTCCTGGGCTGTTACAGCTCACATCCTTTCCTTGTCCTTCATCTGCTCTGTCCTGTAATGTGGGCAGCTGTCTTCCCGGTCTCCCAGGCTCCCGGGACAGCTGGCTGCAGGCTGGGTTTGGCCAGTGGGAGGCACTGGTAGAAGATAGAAGGTGGGAGGAACAGAGAGGCTAGGTGTCGTGTCCCCCCACCCTCCACCCTGGACCCCCTGTGCCTTCCCTGGTATTCCAAGAAGCGGCTGTGTCTGTTCATGACTCCAGCTCCTGGTGGACAGATGCTGTGTTCTATCCCAGGGACCCGCCTTGGGCTCCAGTAACTCCACTTCCTCCAGATCCCTCCGGCCTGGGTGGTAGAACTTTCCAGGTTGCTCATATCTGGGTTGCTCACTGCTCCATTTGCCTTCTCAGCTCTCCATCCCCTGTAGCCAGCACCCCTGCAGCAAATCCCTTCTGTGTTAATCCACCAAGTCGTTTCTGTTGTCTTGGTTGGACTCTGGCTATACACCTGCGCTGTGAACATCCCAGGGAGGGAGATGGGTGACAGAGGGGCTGCTGTGGCAGAGGTGGATGTGAGAGAGGCTCCCTTTAGCCCCTCCCTGGCTCTCCCCCTGCCTTCGGGGGTGGGGGGGGGGGGGGGTGTCCAGGCAGTCTCTGCACTGTGCCTTTCTCTACCTCCCCCAACAAGTGGCCACTCACGGCCAGCCCACTCTACTGATCATTTTATGCTGATCCGTCCACACGGATAGCACCTCATTGTGCAGTAATTGAGCTATTTTCCCAGCTGAGCAAAGGGTTAGCAGGCTAGGGCCCTTTCCCGGGGATGTAGCACCCAGCAGAATAAATTACAGAGCCAAAGCCTAGAGCAGAGCGGCTGGGAGGCCAGCGGAGTCATGATTCCCTGCCCCTTCGGCCTGCCACCTTCCTTTCTCCTGCCCCCTACTGCATCAGACTCAGCTTGAGTCTTCTTAGCCAGGACTCCACCAGGCATCTTTCTAAGCCAGGCCAGCTCACCTTGATCTAGAAATAAGCAGGGCACTGGACCAGACAAGAGAGCAGGGCCGGTCGTGGAGGAAGGGAGCAGGTAGGAGAGGGGCTGGCTGGTGCAGCTGGATGCCGGCTGCCCTGGGAGCCGGGAAACACAGGGCTTGGTCCCACAGTGATACAGCACAGAGGAGGAGGGTGAGCGTTAGTTGAGCACCTACTCTGTGCTAGATACTTTCTCCTTTATTATCTTATTTAATTCTCACTACATCCTGTGGGTAGAATCATTATCCTCATTTTATAGACTGAGAAAACTGAGGCTCCAAGACATTCAGTAGCTTGCCCAAAGTCACACAGCCAGGGCCACTTACTGCGGCCCCCTGCCCTGCCTCTTCACTAATGCTCCTCCTTATCGCCTCCTCCAAGACTTAGGAAGTAGCCTGTGCTGGATACTCGCTTCTGTCAAGTCCTAGGATTCTTGGAGCGTGTAGTCTGAAACAACAGCCGACCCATTTGGGGCACAGGTGCATTATGCATATGTCATTCATTTATTCATTCATTCGTCTGTTCCATATTCACTGAGTAGCTACCGTTTGCCCAGCGCTGTCAGGGCACTGGGACTAGAACTGTGAATTAGTCAGAGTTTTGTTTTCATCCTCAGAGAGCTTGCAGTGGAGCAAGGAAGACTCACTTTAGGAAGACACATGTCTGATAAGTAATGATGATAAAGCGTGATGAGGGTTACAAGGAATGAGGCTTAAAGCGAACCATTTCCACCAGCCTGCTGGTGGCCCCTCTGGAATGTTGGGATCCTTTAGGCCTCAACCCTCAGACTCTCCTCTCCCTTTCTCCTCACCCCCTCCCTGGGTGGCTCATCACTTGCCATCGCTATACCCAGGGCCAGCCTGATTGCTCTCATGAGGACAGAACCGGCTTCTAACTTCCAGCTGCCGTCCTCCGCTTGGATGTACTGAGAGTGGAGGGGAACGGGACAGGGTGCTGGTGGGTGTCTAACAGCCGGCTCTGGGCTCCTTTTAGCATCTGCCAGTTTCTGTGGTGTAAATACTGCCACCGTGGCTGATTTCAGGCCACCAACCTGACATTACTGAACACTGAGTTGGGAAGAGATATGCATCGTGAGTTTTCTTTCACAAGCTGCTAGAAGCTGGCTCCCGCACACACCCACCAAGACCACGTGAACTTCCATCTCCCTCCTCAAGCTGGCATCTTTTCCAGGGCTGCTGCTCTTGGTCAGTGGCATCAACAGCCTCTTGTCCAAGCTAGAAACCCAAGAGGCATCCTCCGCGCCTCCTCCTCCAGCCACTTCCAACCCGTCACTAGTGCAGTCAGTTCTGCCCTCTCTACCTTCCAGACATCTTGAACTCACCTGCCTCTCTGCGCCCCCCGGCCCTCGCCACCCCCTCTCTCCCTGATTGTGCGTGGCCCGCCTCCTACCTGGCCTCTCCATCGCGTCTGCACATTGCAGCCCGAGGGATCTTTCTGATACAGAGACCTGGTCTGTTACCTGCTAAAGCCCTTTGTTGCCTCCTTCTCACCTTGCTTACCTCCTGGGCCTCCCCTCTCACCACTCTCCCCAGATCCCTGCCCTCCATGCTCCCCTAACACATCCTGGTGAATGAGACCTGCCATAGTCTCTTGGGCCTCTGGGTCTTTGCACCTGTGTCCTCTCTCCCTAGAGCCATCACTGCTTGGCTCACCTCCATCTGTCCTTCAGGGCTTGACTTAAACATGCCCTCCTCCAGGAAGCCTTCCCCCTCCAGGATGCCTCCAGGCTGGATTAGCTCCCATCCCACCCCCTTAGCACTTCACAGTGCCTTGTCCGAGCCTGTTTCTGTTCATCCTCTTCCCCTGGTCTGTGAGCAACTCGAGGGCCGGACCAAGCCTTTATTGACAGTGCTCC
Source organism: Equus quagga (assembly GCF_021613505.1). Classification (NCBI taxonomy): domain Eukaryota; kingdom Metazoa; phylum Chordata; class Mammalia; order Perissodactyla; family Equidae; genus Equus; species Equus quagga. Next base: position 108,403,777 of record NC_060277.1, on the reverse strand, counting down.
ACGTATACCCAGCTCTCAGGGAATGGCTTTTGGGTGAATGAATGAGGGATCAAATTACTTAACTAAAAATTAATCAATCAAGTACAAGCTAAAGGTCAAAAAGCACCTCCTGAGCCCTGAGTGATGAAGTTGTGGGATTCTTCCTTCAACAGTGAGCAGCCCCAGGTGGCTGGCCATCTGCCCCACAGCAATCAAGGAAGGCTGCCTGGAGGAGGGAGCCGCCTCCTCTTCCCACTCCTTTCTCCTTCGCCTCCTCTCTAGTCCCCACTCCCCACTCTGACTTCTGTCAGCCTAAGAGCTTCCTCAGGAATGGAGACTGCTGCTTGCTGGGTTTTTCCTTTGGCAGGGAAATCATTCCTTTATCAGCCAGCAACAGGGCCAGGGCGGGGGCTGCTGGCACCCAGTGTCTGAGCAAACAATGAGAAGGCCGATGGCGTCATGGTGACAGGAGTCCTTGATGTGTCTCAATAGGAGGCAACGGGGTCGTCATTGAAACTCAGAGTGCTGAGAAGGAGAAAGCTGACAGCAGCAGCTGCTGGTGCAGATGACACATCTTGGGGTGTCTGAGCCTGTGACTGGGGCCAAGAGGAGGATGGGCTGGGCTCTGGGGAAGCCACCTTCCAGGTGCCCATCCCCTCCCCAAGGAAGGGCACAGACCTTCGTGCACAGGTCAAGGGCTTGAGGCACGCGGAGGCTAGACCTGTGGTTAGTGAGCAGAGGCCTGATTCCTTCCCCTCTGGTTCCCGCACAGGCCCAGGCACTGGACAGCGTCCACAGCCGTGTCCTCCCCAGGGAGAAGACAGGCTATCCGGGGCCTCCCCAGGAGCAGGTTATAGGACTAGCCATGGGGAACCCCAGCAAGTGTGGGCTGTGGGGCTGATGGGAGGCCAGTCGACAGAGAGAGCCCGGCTTCTGTGCCAGCTGGACCTTGGGCATCATTTCAATGTCCCTTAAATAGGCTGGGGATTATTTGCCTGCCCGCCCCAGGAGGAGGCGTCGCCCTGGGCCAGGAAGCGGCAGGGTGGGCGTGGGGAGGAGCCAGGAAGCGGGCTGGGTGCTGCTCTGGCACAGGTTCCACTCAGGGGTGGGGACGGGGAGCAGGGTTTCTGGAGGCACAGGGCACACCGAGACGGGGCTGAGTGGCAGAGCCCCCTCCTTCCTGGCAGGAGCATCACTGGAATCCTCCAAACTTTGGGGTAAGAAAGGACAGAAAGGGCACAGGCCCCGGGCTTGGATGCCACCACTGCCACTTCCTAGCTCTGAGGCGTTGGGCACAGGACTTCTCCACTCTCAGCCTCACTTTCCTCAATTTGTGAAATGGGCCAATAACACCTCAGCTGATCTGACTGAGATCAGAAATGGAAACAGCAGACAGCACAGTCCCTGGCATGTGGAAATGCTCGAAACACGTCTGTCCTTTCCTGTCCCTCCCTTCTGACCAAGAGCCTGAAGGAGACAGCGAGAGCCTTCAGGGATGTCCTCCTGGCGTCTGCCCTCCCAGGGGGTACAGCCAGGCGCTGTCTGGAGGAGAATGGGATGTCAGGACTAGCTGAACTCCCGCTGCCTCCATCCCTCTATCTGCGCCCTTTGGGGGCTCTCCTCGATGCTGTCCCGCCCTCTCTGAGCCGGTGTCACAGAAGCAGCACAGACGAGCTCTTCCTCTCTTCGGGTATAATGGTCGGTGTAGCCTCAGAGCTGTTTACCCAACCGAGCCCACAGTCTGCAACTTATCCCGGCCCTGAGGGAGCGGACGCCGTGTGAGGGGCTGACTGCGTCACTCAGCAGCTGTGTCCAAAAGGGGAGACTTGGCAAAGCCTGGCCAGGTCCCCTAAGGGGGGCAGTGGGACCAGCACAGCATCCTGACTGTCAGAGAAATGCATGCAGGGGGTGGGGGGTGCGCACAGGAGCCTGAGCCTGGCTTCCCCACCTTCCTGGGGAGGCAGCACAGGGAAGTGGCTAAGAGTGCAGGTCGTGCGACCCAGGGAACCTGAGTTTGCCACCACTCTACCACCAACAAACTTCGTGATCAGGGAGATGCCTGCCCTCTCTGAGCAGTCTCGTTCACCTGTCCTGACGCCTCGAGTGGTTGGGCGTTTGAAAACAATCCACAAATTCTGAAATGTGGCTTTCCCTCCAGATTACAGAATGTCCTAGAATGTCAGAACTGAAAGGGACTAATGGGGCACCCAGCCTGGCCCCTCCATGGCGGACCCACAGGGCCCAAAGCCCAGAGACTGGCTGTCTCCCTGCCAGCACTGGCCTGCGCCCCTCTGGCCACCCAGGGATGGATGGAGGCGATGGGGCCTGAGGAGTGATGGGAAGAGGGCCACCCCTTCCCGGACCGAGGACATTCTCTGGGCTTCCCTTCCCACTCTGCCTCGGGGCACCAGCCCCGCATTGGCTCCCTACATCTTTGAGCACGTCTCTTCCGTGGCGGAACAGCTGGCCCAGGTGTCATTTCAAAGCAAAGTGCCCATTAAACCACCATTGGCTGCCAGGCCCGTCGAGTCTCGGGAGAGATGTTCGCAGACCTGTCAGCCTAATGGATTAATTGAGTCTTCCCTCCCCTGCCTGCCGTGAAGGGGGCAGGGCTCGACTCGGAACCTCAGCCTGCCCTGCCTGAGTCCCGGGAGGGGAGGGGGCCGAGGGAGCCGCTGGGGCCCATCCGTGCTCTCTGCCATCTCCTCCCTCTCTCACCTCCCTCAGGACTCTCCCCCACCCTTGCCTGAAACATCCTTCTGGCTGCTTTTCCCCAACTTCCCTCCAATGGGCATTGTTTTTTTATTAAGACTTTATTTTTTTTAGAGCAGTTTTAGGTTCACGTCAAAATTGAGCAAAAAGTGCAGAGGTTTCCCACATCCCCCCAGCCTTCCCCGCGTGCAGCCTCCCCCACTATGGACACGGTGCAGCAGAGCGTACGTTTGTTACAGTTGATGAAGCTACAGGGACACGTCATAATCACTCCAGGTCCATCACTCACATTAGGGTTCGCTCTGGGTGTTGTACATTCTGTGGGTTTGGGCAAGTGTATAATGACATGTGTCCATCATTACCGTATCTTACAGCAGAGTTTCACTGCCCTGAGACTCCTCTGTGCTCCACTGTGCATCCCCGCCTCCCCCAGTCCCCGGCAGCCTCCGATCTCCTTACTGTCTCCAAAGTGTTGCCTTTTTCCAGAATGTCATATTATTGGCATCATACACTATGTAACCTTTTCAGATCGGCTTCTTCCACTTAGTGATATGCATTTAAGGTTACTCCGTGTCTTTTCTTGGCTTGATAGCTCATTTCTTTTTAGTGCTGAAAAATATTCCGTCGTCTGGATGGGCCACGGTTTATTTATCCATTCACCTGCTGAAGAGCATCTTGGTTGCTTCCAAGTTTGAGCAATTATGAATAAAGCTGCTATAAACATCGTATGCAGGTTTTGTGTGGACATAAGTTTTCAACTCCTTTGGGTAAATATACAAAGGAGTGTGATTGCTGGATCGTATGGTAAGAGTATGTTTAGCTTTGTAAGAAACCACCAAACTGTCTTTTAAAGTGGCTGCACCATTTTGCATTCTCACCAGCAGTGACTGAGAGTTCCTGTTGCTCCATATGCTTGTCAGCATTTGGTGTTGTCAGTGTTTGAATTTTGGCCATTCTAAGAGATGTGTAGTGGTATCTCGTTGTTTTAATTTGCGTTTCCCTGATGGCATGTGATGTAGACCATCTTTTTATAGGGTTATTTGCTATCTGTAGGTCTTCTTTGGGGAGGTGTCTGTCAAGGTCTTTGGTCCATTTTTTAATTGGATTGTTTGTTTTCTTACTGTTGAGGTTTTTTGTTTTTTGCGTGTTTTTTTTGGTGAGGAAGATTTGCCCTGAGCTAGCATCTGTTGCCACTCTTCCTCTTTTTTTTGCTTGAGGAAGATTCGCCCTGAGTTAACATCTGTGCCCATCTTCCTCCACTTTGTATGGGGGATGCCACCACAGCATGGCTGATGAGTGGAGTAGGTTCACGCCTGGGATCCAAACCCACAAACCCGGGCTGCTGAAGCAGAGTAGGCGAAACTTTAACCACTCAGCCATGGGGCCAGCCCCCCTGATTGTTGAGTTTTAAGAGTTGTTTGTATAATAATTTGCGTAACAGTCCTTTATCAGATTTGTCTTTTGCAAAAACTTTCTCCCAGTCTGTGGCTTGTCTATACATCCTCATGGCAATCGGCGTCTTTCAAGGCAGGGTTGAAGTCTCTGGTAAGGGGTCAGCCTCATCCTTAGTCCTGGGTTACTCAAGCCCCCACACACTGCCTGTTGCCTCTTCCAGAGAAGCTGTCTTCTCCCAGCTTGTCTGACCCAGCCCAGTCCTGGGAGGCAGAGGAGTGTGACCCTCAGCCCCCTTCCAAGACCCGCTCCCAGCCCCAAGGGGATTTCCTCAGCCTCTCCTCTTCACCAGGTGGGCATCCCATCCCGGCTATGGCTGTGGGGGCCCAGAAGAACAGCCCCTCCAGAAGGAGGAAGGTCTTGCCCCAGGGCATGCAGTGAACTCCTGGAAGAAGGAGGGCAGCAGCAGCCCAGACAGCCAGGCTGGATGTCCCTGGGGCGGCCTTGTGTAACAAGGGACACCACCTGGGAGCAGCTGGTGGTTGCACCATCCCACCCTTGGGGCCTTCCATTAATTGGCATTAGTCGGGCTGGGGGAACAGCTGCAAGTGGCAGTGCTGTCCCCTAACCACCTCCCAGTGTGACATTCATAACCAGCCTGCTGGGGCCTGAGACAGACAGGGGTAGGGGGTGTGGTTGGGGGGTGGTTTCTCCTGATTCGGGTCCTCTTGCCTGCTCGAATGTCCTAGAGCCTTCCTTTCCTCCCTCCCTGGTGGTTATTCTGCCTCCTCCTCTCCCCTTTTCCCCAACCAAATGCCGCCCCCACTTTGTCTCTCAAGTAGCTCTCATGCGCATACATTAGTTAATTAAGGAGCCTGTCCTACTGAGAGGATGACACAGTTGGCTTTCCACAATCAGCAAGGCCCCCTCCTGTGGCTGGGACGACCTTCACTGGTGGCAGCTGGGGAGGAAAGGGCAGAAGGTCTGCGTGAGTCCGGTAGGCATGAGTGCCTTGCGTCTTACTCCCCAGGGGCAAGGGTATCTTTGGCAGGGGAACTCCGGCAAGACAGAGAGGGCATGACATCCAGCCTTGAGAAGAGGGTGTGGGCCCCAGAGACCTTTCTTTGCAGGGGACAGGCAGGGAGAATGCGTGACATCTCTGGAGATTGTGATCTGTGATTCACTCTTGCCCACTAAGACCTGCTGTTCCAGGGTCCTGGTTAGTGGATCGGCCCTGCAATGAGGGCCAGAGACCTGGGCTCCAACTCTGGCTGTTCCCCTGCTCTCCTCAAATGTCTCCTGTTAGCCATTTCTCCTCCATGAGTCTCTGTTTTCTTCTGTACAATGAAGGGATTGGATTAGATGATCTCTCAGGTGATTCCTGGCACAATATGACCTGATTCTAGGATTGCTACGTATCTCAACCATCCATCCATCCATCTGTCCATTTGTCCATCCATCCATCCATTTATCCATTCATCTGTCCGCATATACATACATATATCTGCCCATCTGTCCATTCACCTGTTCATCTGTCGGTCCATCCATCAAATCCATCTATCTACCCACACATCCATCTATCCATCCGTCCATCCGTCCATCCACCCATCCATCCATCCGTCCACCCACACATCTGTCCATCCATCCATCCATCCATCCATCCCTCCATCCATCCATCCATCCATCCATCCATCCAGTAGACGAAACACCTGCTACAAGCCAGATCCTGTTGCAGACTCTGGATCTGTGTCACTGCAATGACACAGTGATTTGTGAAGAGGGGGAGCTATGAGAACACACAGGACAGGCCTTGACCCATCCACTAGGGAGTATCAAGGAAGGCTTCCTGAAGGAACTCCCAAAGCTACAACCTGAGGGTGCCGGGCAAGCTTCTAGGTTTGTTGTGAGAACTGAAATGAGTTCATCGCAGGCAAAGGAGGTGAAAGCCTCTCATCAATGCAGGGGACCATCATGAAGGGACAGACCTTTGACATCTCCCCATCTCCAGGTACCCTGACCTCCATTCACACCAGACTACCTCCTGTTCCTCAAACACACTTATTTCTCTCCTTTGCTCACCTTTCTACTCTTCTCTAGACTGTGTTGACGTGTGCTTCCTCCATGGGCTTGCCTTGTGTCCCCCAGGCAGCTCCCTCTGCCTGCAGTTTCAGAGTTTCAGTGCATGACTGAGCGCCTGCCTCCCCACCACGGTGAGCGGGCATCGGTCACATGGGTCACATGGGTGGCCTTGCCCAGGAGGCGCCCAGTCCGTGTTTGCTGAAGGCCAGCACCCAGGGCACACAGACTGCCTCGCCCTCCCCCCGGATCTCCTGGGGGACCGGCCTGGCCCTTGTGTTCGCCCTGGCTGTCAGGCTGGTAGGGCTGGCCTCTAGAAGAGGTGGGAGGCAGGCTGCCTCCGCCCTCAGCCTCTGCGCTGTGCAGAGGGCAGGGAGCAGAGCGAGCGCAGCCCTGCACACTGACCTGGCCCAATGGCCCTTTCTGCGGTCAGATACGCAGCCACCTCTGTGTCTAGGCTTACTTCCCCAGCCCACGTCGTCTTCTGTAATAATGACTCCAGCATCGATGGCGGGAAAGGCTTGGGGAACCTGATGTCTACCTCTGAAGAGTGACTCTGTGCCTCGGGAGAAGGGAGGGCTGATCTGGCTGGTTCTGCTTGAATAGACCCTGGTTCTATATGATCAGGGATGGGGCGTGGGCGGGGTGTGGGTTGGCGAGGGATCTGTCCTCACAGTGTGAATCCTTTCCCAGGTGAGGTGGGTGTCTGCTGACCCCGCCCTGGCATCCTCCTTTGGGGACATAAGAAGGACACCCCACACGAGGCACCTGACAGAGAAGGTGAGAGTTGGCTCACACCAGGCTCCGTCACTGCCCTTGACCCTGAGGGTGCTTCCTGCTCCATCTCCTCCGTCTCCTCTCTCCTCAGCCCTTCTGGAGTCCCGGGGTCCTGGACAGGAGGGCAGGAAAAGCAGGGGCTTCCCCTCCCTGGGAGACCTCAGTAAGCCGAAGGCTGCGGGTCTCTTATCCCCGTTCATAAAGTCGCTGGACACAGAGCTCAGAAGGACCTCCAGCCTCATTCTCCCCTCCCCTTGTTTGCAGGTGAGGAAGCTGAGCCCCAGAAAGGGGACGTGCGTGCCCTGCAGAGGAGACAGGGCCCAAACCCCTGCCCGGGGTGCCCAGCAGTCCTCCTGCTGCATCTGCAGGCGGGGGACCCCGGGGCACGGAGGGAGTGTGTTTTCTGAGTGTCATGACTTCTGAGCATTTGTGGAACTGCAGGCACCTCCAGGCCCCTGCTGGGGTCAGAGGCAATTTCCCATGAAGCTAATGAAGCTTAAGCTTCAGGGCCCTTCACCTGCACGGCGAGACTTTTACATATAATTTTGTATTTGATATTTTATATCCTTAAAGAGAACCACAAATTGTGTTTCTGCAAGCTTCAGGCCTCTTGCAGGATAGTGCTGAGGGGTTGAGGCCCAGTGTCCGGAGGCTCTGGCCCAGCAGGCCAGAGACCCAGAAGCCCAAGGCCCCTCCCCTGGGGGCTCGGTCTCCCCTTGCTGTCTTATAAGTCCCCTGCCCCGAGTCCCTGGAGGGGATGGAGGCCCAGCCTGCCCGCGGAGGGCCCTTCGCTGCCCGCCTGGCCCCAGCTGGCAGATTTGCCTCAAGCCTGTGGAGCTGTGCCACCAGCTCCCTGCGCCAGGGCTGTTCCAGGGAAGCACAGGCGGGAGGACTACTGCCTTGTCTTGTGGCCCACCCTGCTGTGGGACAGCCATCCACATTGGGAGCTGCCCCTGCTGCTATCGGGCAAGTCCCAACCTCAACCTTGTTCTCCCAGCCATGCCCCATACCCGGGAACCTGCTCAGAGGCCCCAGGGCTGGGCAGATTGGAGGGGGGGCCCCACCAGACAGAGGCTTCAGGCCCTACAGAGGTCGGGGGCCAGCTCCTTCCCTCCACCATGATGGCATTGGTGGGTCTTGGGCATTTCAGAGGCTCCTGGGAGCTGAGAATCCAAAAATGCACCCTTCCAGCTGTCTGGCACTGGGCAGTTCAAACAGATGCGTCACAGACACACAGTGAGAGAGGGCAGTTATCACTGTTTATCAGCAGAAGAAGCTGAGGCTCAGAGACGTTAGGGGCAGCCCTAAGGGCACAGAGTGAGGAACAGGCCAGGACTTGCATCCTGACCTCAGACTACAAGTCCTACATGGTTTCCTACAAACCATGCGCCCTGTTGACTAGGCTCTTACACTCGCATCTAGCTCCATCCCGAGTTTTCTGTGGGTGGATTCCGTTAGTGACAGCCTGCTTTGAATTCAACGTCTGCTCCTCCCTGCCATTCAGTGCAAGTCCGCCCCGTGCCCCCTTCCTCCTGCTGCTGTGCATTCTGGGCAAACTCATTTTCATATCAAACCAAACAAAAGCAGACTAAATCAGGAAGGTAAATATGCCCGGAGAAATGAAAAGCTGGCAGGCAGGGATCGGGAGGATGGGGCGAGCTCTGGCCTTGAAGTTGGCCATGGGCAGGCGACCTGGCCTCTCCGCAGGCCTCAGTCTCCTCATCTGGGAAACGGGGGTGGTGCGGTGTCACCCCACTAAGATGGAGGTGAGGATGCGGGAAAGCGGTGTGGGTGGGGCAGTCAGCGAGGTGCTGCACTTGCTAAGTCAAAGCTCTGGTCCTTCTGGCCCATCTGCAGTTTGGGGACCGTCCGTGCCTCTGCATCCGCTCGGCCAACAGGGAACGCTAGGGCTGGGGGCGGTGCCCTCTTTCAGGAGGACACAGAGCTCTCAGCAGTCAGCCCTCCACCCACCCTGCAGCCCACCCCTCCAGACCTGAGGGCTCCTCCCCTTGCTGGTGCTCCAGCCCCCTGGGGCCCAGCCGCTCTCCCCAACCAGTGCTGCCCTCACAGCTGCTGGGAGGGTGCCCACACCATATTGGCTGGGAGGGAGGAGGGTACGTCCCCACAGCGAGGGCTGGGCAGCAGCTGGCAGAGGCCCACTCGCAGGGCACCTGGCAGCTGTCTATCGGCAGCGTGCTCCACCAAGGCCACATGGCACAACTGTGGGTAGGGGTTGCAGGGTAGGGAGACTGAGGTGTGAGCTGGTAGACATAGCTTGGCACCTCCGTCTCCAGCTGGCACAGGGGGCTCTCGCGTCTGCTGTAGTGAAGATGCTGGACCCCTGACTTATGTCCTCATCCCCTCTCCTGCCTCCCAGACAGGGCCTGACTTGAGGAGTAGGCTGAGGCCCCGTGGAGCAGAGAGGCAGAGGGAAGGACACTGGCCTGGATGCCCAAGTCTGGGACGCTACTACCAATTGATGGGTGTCCTCAGGCTTAACCTTCCCAGGCAGACTCCGAGTCCTCATTTATAAAATGGGTGTCATAATAAATGTCATACCTGGTCCCATATTCTGTTAGGGGCATCAGAGAGGTGATAACCCCTTCTGAAGCTGCAATAGCATCCTTGTTACAGGAGGAGGTATTGGAGTTAGACACAAATGAGTGTGTTTATTCCTTACATGGGGGGTGTGCATGTAAAACATCCCTTCCCACTGGTCTGTAAGGATTAAAACAAACCAACAACCCTGGTTGACAGACGTTCTACAGAATCCTGAGATCATCAAAAGTCTAAGATCATAAAAACGAGGACGTCTGAGAAGCTGTCACAGTCTATAGGAGCCTAAGGAGACACGACGACTGGACGTCATGCGGATCCCGGATGGGATCCTGGAACAGGAAAAGGACCTTAGGGAGAAGCTAACAAGCATCTGGATAGATGACGCAGTTTTCTTAGTAGGAGCATATCAATGCTCCTTCCTTAGTTGTGACAAATGTATGTAATAATGTGAGATGCTAACAGTAGGGGAAACTGGTGTGGGGTATCTGGGAACTCTCTGATCTATCTTCCTAAGTTTTCTGTAAACTTAGATCTCTCCTAAAATAAAAGTTTGTTAACAATAGTCACCCCACCCCCATCATTCTCCCTCATATCAGGACTGGAGAGGCCCCTCCACCTCGTGTCTCAGTCTTGTATCTGACCTTAACCTGTGTTTGATGCCAACACGGTGATGTCCCACAAACCTTGATTCCATGTGTCTGGTCTGCCATGTCTGATTGATTTCCCAACGGAGCAGTGAGCGGTCCAGCGTGAAGGAGGCAGGCGGTCAGTGGTTAGGAGTGGGGACCCCAACTCCGCCAACCAAGGCTGAATCCCATCTCAGCTGCTACTGATCAAGGGGTCTTGCTGAGCAAGCGACTTCACCTCCCTGAGCCTCAGTCCTGTGTGGGGACTAAATGGGGAAACCGTGAAGCCCCCACAGGGCCCAGAGTACACAGGCGCCCGTGAAATCAAGGTGCAGGTCTCCTGTCCTGCGAGGGTTCACTCGTGTGCACAGGGCCCAGTCTGCGTAATCCCCGAAGCCTGCCCACCAGAAGGGGTCTTGAAGGGCTTAGAGTTCTCCAGTGTCTGTGAGCACCCCAGCCCCAATGCCAGAGAAATAGCCTAGAAACTTCTCCAGGCTCCTCCCTCACTGTAAGTCAACAGCTTGCCCTGGGCCTCCCCCCCTCCCCACCCCCGGCACCTTCCTTCCTTCAGTGGAGGGATTCACCCATCCCTCCATCCTCCGCTCACGCCTTTGTTCCCTGGGCACCTTCTCTGTGCAGCCTCTACGCCAGGCCTTGGGAAGCAGCCGGGAACATGCAGATGAGTCCCGGCTGTCGTGTCCAGGGCAGAAGAAACAATAAACCAGGGAAGCTTGAGCACAATGGGGTCAGGTAGTAATGACCGCTAAGGGGGATAAGCCAGAGCGAGGTGAAAAGCACGTGCTTGGGGCACAGGGGGGCCACTTAAGGCTGGTGGTGCAGAGGGGCCCAGGAGGTGACAGTGGAGCTGAGCCGGCAGAGCGTCCTGGGTGGAGGGAGGACTAAATGCAAAAGTGGGGCTCGTGTGGCTTCTCGGAAGAGCTGGGGAAGGCCGCCCTGAGTCCAGAAGTCAGGAGGCCGGCTGGACCCAGACACCATAGGGCCTTACAGACCGCAGAAGGAGCCCCTAGTTTTACTCAAAGGCTGGTGGGGAGCCGTGGAAATGAGGGAGTTTAAAAAAAAAATTTATTGTACTAAAAATGTACATGAAATTGACCATTTTTAGGTGTTACAGTTCAGTGGCATTAAGCACACTTACATTGTTGTGCAACTGTCGGCACCATCCGTCTCCAGAACTTTTTCATCTTCCCAAACTGAAGCTCTGTCCCCATTAACGAGAAACTCCCCATCCTCCCCCGCCCAGCCCCTGGCACCCACCCTCCTACTTTCTTTCTCTATGAATCTGACTACTCTAGCTGCCTCGTGCAAGTGAAGTCATACAGTATTTGTCTTTCTGGGACTGCCTTATTTCACTTAGGATAATGTCCTCCGGGCTCATCCATGTTGTAGCATGTGTCAGGATTTCCTCCCTTTTTAAGGCTGAATAATATTCCATTCTATGGATAGACCACATTTTGTTTATCCATTCCTCTATCAATGGACACTCTGGTGGCTTCCACCTCTTGACTATTGTGAATAAGGCTGCTATGAACATGGTGCACAAATATCTCTAAGAGGCCCTACTTTTGGTTCTTTTGGGTGTATATGCAGAAGTGGAATTGCAGGATCATATGGGAATTGGGATGGTATTAAACAGGGGAGTGGACCGAGCCAGTTTCCTTCTTTAAAATGCCCCCTGGTTGCTGTGGGACAGTGGACACTGAGCGGGGAGGCAGGGGGAGAAGGCGGGGGCTGCGGCAGCACCACCCAGGTGAGAGGTACCTGCGGGGCTGGAGAAGTGGATGGATTCCCGAAGAGGTTTTGGTGGAAGCGATCGCAGAACTTGTTCATTGATTGGATGTGGGGCTGAAGGAGACAGAGGACACCGAAGCTGACTCCTAGGTTTGGGCCCAAGCATGCAGGTAGATGGTGGCACCTCCTCCCGGCATGGAAGACTGCGGGAGCTATAGGTTTGGAATTTATTGGAGAAATCAAGTTGGGGACCGAATACACTCTTGAGACTTGTATGAGTTTCCTGGGGCTGCCGTAACAAAGGACCACAAGCTGAGTGTCTCAAAACAACAAGTTTATTGTCTCCCTGTTCTGAAGACCGGTCATGGGTTCAAGGTGTCAGCAGGCCGTGCTCCCTCTGAGACCTGGGTGGAGACCTCCTTGCCGCTTTCTAGCTTCTGGTGGCCCCCTCATGGTCGTCGGCTTGCAGCTGCCTCACTCCCATCTCTGCCTCTGGGCTCACACGTCCTCTCCCTATGTGCTGGTCCAGATTCCCCTCTTCTTATAAGGACACCAGTCATGTTGGATGAGGGCCCATCTTAATGGTCTCATTTTAATTTGATTCATCTGCCAAGACCCCATTTCCAAAGTTCACATCACAGGTACCAGGCCTTCAATATATCTTTTGTGGGGACACAATTCAACCCATAACAGGACCCTTGCTCCCCCCCAAGCAAACGGCTTTGTAACCCTGGAGCTTTGTCACTGTTTTTTCACCCACGGGGCCCTGGGTCTGAGGCCCAGCCGTGCTTGTTGCATCCCCCCAGCTCCCGGTTGCCAGCTTCTGCGTCCTCCTCCTCCGGTCCGTGCCCCCTTGCCCCCCCTCTCCCATCGGCGCTGCCCAGTCTGGCTGTGCTCAGCAGAGCGGGGTTGATGCCCACTGAGTGTTTAATCTCTCTCCTTTCCCGCTGCCCCCGCCCCGGCCCTCCTGGGCTGCCTCCCTCTCAGACTTCACTTCCCAAAACAAATGATTTCTCACTCTCCTCATTTATGGCTGTTTTTCCTCTTTAAGGGGCTGTCCAGCCTGACCAGTGAATGATGGCTAAACAAATTTCAGGTGACAAGGAGATGTCCCCGAGGCGTCTCCTTAGTTCTTTGGGAGGTTTAGGGTAAGGGGGCATAAATCGCTTCCTCTCCTCTTTGGGGCTGGAGGCTGCAGAGGACTGAAGCGTGGGAGCTGCTCAGGAGAGTGGGGGCAGCCCACCTGTCCTGTCTCTGAGGTCACCTGCCCCCTGCCTCTTGGGGGAGTCACTTTATTCCAGATAACACTCCTGGCTTGTGCAAAGGGGACCAGAATGGCAGCTAATGGATCAGAAACTAAGTCCCCTGTAGGTTAGAGCAGTGATGGGATGGCCACCAACCGCTGGGCGAGGGAGTCGGAAGACCTGGCATCTAGCCCCTCTCTGCTCCTCACTGGTCAGTTCCCCCATCCAGAAAGTGGGGACACCACAGCCAAAGTCTCCCCAGCCATTCACATTTGAGAAGAGACAGCTGTGGCATACAATGGGCGTGCCGTAAGTGTTCCTGGTGCCCTCCTCCCCCCTCTGCTACACCCTCATGCGGCACAGTTTGGTGCTCTCAAAGGAATCATTGTGTTCCTCTAGAGCTGCGCTCACTGAATGCCCCGTGTGGGCCACCAGGGGCTGGGTGTTCGTGACCCCACCAATCAAGAGGCAGAGGTGGCTTGCTCAGTTAGTCATCTTTTCAAATGTCACCTGTGCACATTTACTTAATTATGTTTTTATTGTTTTTATTGGAGAAACTGAGTCGATGCACCAGGGAGAGACGCCATAGAATTGGAATATGGGGAAGGGCCCCAGCCCTGCCTTGGGGATGGTGCCCTCCCTTCGTCCGGTTTCTCTAGCTCCCTTCACCCCCAGGCTGCACATGCCCACCTGCATAGACCTCAGGCCGCTGCGGGAGAGCCCCCCCCATAAAGGAACAACCCTCCTTTCTCTCCCAGTGCCCCCTCCAGGCGCATGGCCCACGTCTCCACCCCTTCCCGCCCCCACTGCCTGCCTTCCACAATCAGATCTGGAGCCGTAAAAGGAGCCCTTGTGATCGGGGTCACTAGATCCAACTCTGGGAGACAGAAACACAAGGTGGGAACAAAGTAGGAGCGGAAGCGGAGGGGGCGCGGGATGAGTTCTGAAAGCCCCAGAGCGAAATCGGCAGACTGAAAATCTGCTTTGATGGCCTTTCCGTTTATCTCCCTCGTTAACAGCCGTGTCCATTTGGCAGGGGTGAGCGGAGCAGGGCGGGAGGCTGGCCGAGTTTCAGTTTGATTTCCCGGGGCTTACGATCTATCATCTCTTAGCATAAAAAGGGATTAATATCTGTGGCTGAGTATTAACTGAGCACCCCAACACACGCATGCACACACACCCGAATGCACACACTCATGCACGCTCGTCACTATCCCAGGCTGCTGACTCAAGCTGGCACTGTTCCAAGACCCACCCTCAATGTCCCCAAAGCCTCAGGGTGGGCCAGTGCTCTGTACCCCAGATTTCACTCTTGCCCCCACCCACAGCTGCCCCCCAAGCTGTTAGAGGAGGCAGTCCTGTCCCCATTATGTAACTAAAGTGCAGGGACCAAGACTCAATCCCATTAGCCCAGATTAGTTACTCCGGAGGCCGAGGCCGGGAGATTACAATGCCAGCAGGAAGGGGGAGGTGGACACCATGGAGAGAAGGCGGCTGGTCCCTCCCTGCACCCTGATCCTAACCTCCCAACTTAAAAGAGGCCCCCGTGGCCCCTTGTCCCCGCCCCTGAAGCAGGCAGGGGGCGGGAGGTGGAAACTAGCCCCGTGCTGCTGAGTTCTCCACTCTTTGCCTGTGGAAGGGACCTCCCGGTGGGCCTTGGTGGGGAGCAAGGAGGGAGAAAGTGATGGATGATTCTGTGACCCTTCATTGGCTTGTGGGGCAGGGGGTCCTGGTGCCTCAGGGCCAGAACCAGCAGCCCCAGCCGTCTCCCTGTGCCTACCTGGTCCCCTCTGCCCTGGCCTGAGAAGACATGGGCATGTCGAGCCTTGTTACCAAGAGACGGGGGAAATGCCCAGGGGCTTGGAGAGTGTGATGGGCAGAGGGGTGGGACGTGGAACCTTCTACCACCCAGAGCTTGTGATGGCCTCTTAAGTCGCCTGGGGAGGGTTTGGGGGTGGACGAGGAATCAAGTCCCAGCCTCTCCTGGGACGGAAAAGAGCCTCTGCGTTCTGCACCCCCGCAGTCCTCGCCCACCCAGCACTACTTACCTTCCCTGGGTGGCATCGTCTGCCTCCTTCTCCGGCTCTCTCGCTAGGCCAGTGGTTCTCAAAGTGTGGGCCCTGGACCAGCAGCAGCAGCGCCTGGGAACTTGTTAGAAAAGCAAATTCTACCTGCTGAACCAGGCACTCCAGTGGGCCCAGCGTATCATTGTTCCAACGAGCCCTCAGGGGATTCTGATGTGCTCAAGTGTGAGACTCACTGCTCTGGTCCATAAACTCTGCAGCGCAGGTGTTGGGGCCTGTGTGCAAAGTAGGCAGAGCACCTGGAACAGATGAGTGTGTAAAAGATGTGAACAAAGGAGAAGTGTCAGGATAGGTGTGGAGGGAGGGGAGGAATTAGGAAGAAGGGGTGTGTCTGCTGGGTGGGTGTGGGCCTTACAGAGCGCACGTATCACCCCTAGCCTCCCTCGCCCTCAACCTTCCTGTTCCCATACAGAGGCAAGTCCACTCATGGACAATGACCACCTGTGGTCAAGGCAGCTTTGTGTTCCAGGGCCTCGATTGGCCTGACCCAGGTTCCAGAGCAGCCCCCTGCCGGCCTCATCCACCGACAGAGAGCTTTCCGCTCCCCACTCCTGCATTGGTGCCATGCAGGCAGTCGTGTGCTAGAGCCGGTGCTCATTCCGCGCCTCGCTTCCCAGTCTGCATTCAGCGATGTCCCATGGAGAGCTTGAAATTGGCCATGCTGGGAGGATTTACACCAAGGAAATTGGCAAATTCTGCAAATCAGGGCTTTTTAATTTTTCCCAGAGTGGTGTTAAATGTTCACCAGCCTGCTACTTCATGCAAGAGAAGACAGGGAAGAAGGAGACAGTCTCTGTTCTCCGGGAGGCAGCCAGCCTACAGAATGCCCCATCCACCATCACTCAACAAGTACCTATGGAGTACCAGGCACGGTGCTAGAGAGAGGAAAGCATCATTTGTCCTAAGAACAAGCCCATGAGGTAGATGTTGACATCTCCGTTTTACGGATGGGTAAACAAGCCCAGAGAAGTTATGCAGTGTGTCCTTAGCCACACAGCAAGAAAGTGGCAGAGGAGGCGTTAGACCCAGGCTGTCATGACTTCCTTGACCCTACTCTCAAGGAAGGCACGGGGGACATGCGTGCAACCTCTACACAGATGAGGACAAGCCCACGTTTTCATCAGTGCACGTGAAGGTTTTGAGTTGAGGTGACCTTTGATTCCCTGGCCAGGGCCGTAGGCATTGACAGTGTCTTCGAGGATGTCACCAGGAGAGGGGCAGATGAGCTTCTACCCTTTCCCTTCCACTTTCCAGGCTGTCCTGGGCCTTCCTCAAAGCAGCCCCAGCTCATCCTCAAACCAAGGCCTGGGCTGGAGACCCTGGCCCTCAGAGCTCAGGCTGGTGCCCTCCTGGGCAGCAGCCAGCTGATCTTGTAGAGCATCCCCAGGGAGGCCCAGCGGATGCAAAAGAGCCCAGGGCCTGGCCCCTCAGCCCCGCTGCCCACAGGCTGATTAAAGGAGGGATCTCTGGGAAATAGCAGCCCTGGCTCTGAGATGAGAGGAGGCGAGGTCAGGGCCCAGGCCTCTCCACTCCCGGCTGCCGTGCAAATGGATGGTGTCAGTCGAGGCCGCCCCATAGGCCACAGAGATTTCTCTCTGATGCAGTCACCTCCTCACCTCAAGTCATGACCCCTGCTCCTCAAAGGCCTCCGCCCCCTCCCTTGCCCCGACTGCTCTTTCCCTCTGTGTCTCTGTCTTTCTGCCCCTCCCTTTGTGACTTAATTTTCCTACCTGTCTTTCCTCCCTCCACCCCACTCTCCCCCTACGCCCCTCACACAATACCCCAGAGCCTTCCAGAGATCCTCTCTGGCCCAGATCATCTGTTTGGAACTGCCTGCCCCCCAGGAATTCTTTTCCCCAGCCCCCTGCCCCATCCAGCATCACCCTCCACTGAATCATGGGCAGCTTCTTCTCTCACTGCCCATGAGCTAGTTGGTTCCACTCTCCTTCTCCCCAGTAACACACCTGATTGCATCTACTCTTTGGTCCTCATTCATTCATTCATGCATTCACTGATTCAGGGAGAATTTATTGAGTCT
Source organism: Equus quagga (assembly GCF_021613505.1). NCBI lineage: Eukaryota > Metazoa > Chordata > Mammalia > Perissodactyla > Equidae > Equus > Equus quagga. The sequence goes on along the minus strand of NC_060277.1, from coordinate 108,386,541 downwards.
TTACCATGAGCTGTGCACGGCACTGCACTATGGGTGCTGAATAAGGGTGGTTATCCCCCAGGCCTTCTGGGGTTTACTGGAAGAATGGGAAGGAGGAGGAGGAAGAGGAGGTGGTGAAGAAGGGGAGGGAGGAGGAAGAGGAGGAGGTGGTGGAGGAGGAGGGGAGGAAGAGGTGGAGGAGAAGGAGGGGAGCAGGAGGAGCGGGGATGAGAGGAGCAGAACAGCTCCCTGGCTCCAAGCGGAGGTGCAGCTGTTGCCACATCCATCACTGTGCTCTCCCTGCTGCCGTGTTGTGTTTGGAAAGTGATGAATTTCAGCACCAGCTAATTAGTCTCTAATTAGCAAGTGGAGTGTAAACAATCACAACAGATGGGGAGAAAAGGCATTAGCAATAATGACCCTTCTTCAGGGGCAGAGTCAGAAAGAGGCACTTCCTTGAAGGAGCTGGAGGGCAGGCTGGAGGCGGGGGCGGGCAGAGCCTGCTGGGGACCGGCGTCCTAGCCAGGCGGGGACTGTGGGGTCTGCAGAGAAGGTGCCGGGTGGTGCCTGGGCGGGGAGGGGCGGACAGGTCTGTGGCACTGACGCATCTGGAGCTGGACTAGGCCAAGTGGCAGAACAGAGCACCTTGGAAAGTGAGTTTTATTAATGGAGCATGGCTCCTGTGGGGCAGCAGTGTTGATCTGGAGTTGGACCTTGGGGCCTGTGTCCAGAAACCTGGGCTTTTCCAGACTGTTGACACTCTGGCCACTGCCCAGTGACCAGACAGACTGCCAGGAGATGTGCTCGCCCGTTCTGGGAATGCCATCCCTCCAGGCTCAGCAACCTGCCTCTGAAGCCAGGCCAACACACCATGCCAATCTGCACGCATCATCCCTAGGGGCCCCCGGCGTGCCTGGGCTCCTCGCCTGCCTGTGTTGGGGGCTGTGGGGTCCGAGGAGGCTGAGGAACTGGGGTGGGATGCAGTGGTTGGCACGTCCCTATCAGCAGTACCAACTGAAGGGACACTGAAGGGAGGACTTCTCCGAGCCTTGCTTGGCGGAGCTGGAGCGCTGCTCTGCTGCACGGGTTTGGGGCATAAGGTTACACGGAGGGCTGGAGGGAGCGGCTCCAAGAAAGGTGAGAGTGAGGTGGGGCATCCAGGGAGATGGCTCGAGAGGAACAGAGACGGAACCTGAAAGTGGAGAGAGGCCATTTAATGTTTACTGCTCTTGAATAAATGCCTGTATTAAGTGCTTCTCTGGGCACACTGCTATGACGAGGCCATCAGAGAGTTAAGGAGCTGCCCACTGCCCTTGAGAAGCCCAGAACTGAAGACAGACATTCTGGGCACCCGGGGCTGCAGCCGTGGTCGCAGCAGTGGTCCCAGCAGGCTTCATCCCTCTCTGGAAAAGTGTCAGAGCCCAGCCTCATCTCTGGTGGGACAAGAGAGCCCCCAGCCCCCTCTTTCCTGGGAAAAAAATGCACCCTCTGTGGCTGCCATTACAGGCCTAATTAACAGGCTCGTTGTCTCTTCTGCCTGGCAGCCTGTGTTGGTAAGAAGGGCAATTTCATTGTCTGGCAACGTTATCACAGCCCTGGCAACCTGTTAGCTGAATTGGTTGCATCCGCCCTGGCTCCTGGAGGAAGCAGCTTCTCTCTGAAGGACGGCGTTCCCAGCCGCCTCCTCCCTCGCGCCCGATTCTGAGGGCTGGGGGACAGCCAGCAGCCTTTGTTCAAGGCCCAGGCCTCTCGTTTGGAGAAGTGGTTGGATTTCGCTCTAGGGCTGCAGTGGAGTGTGGAGATGTTCACTCAGCTAACGTGTGTTGAGGGCCTCCGACGAGGCAGGCGCACTAGCAGGCCGCAGAGTATGGGAACGGATGGATGTGGACCCTGCTCAGGACAGCACCAGGGTTTCTCAACCTCAGCACCACTGACTTCTTGAGCCGGATCATTCTTTGTCATGGGGGCTGGCCTGTGCATTGCGCGATATATTGCAGCATCCCTGACCTCTACCCACTAGACGCTAATAGCACTCCTCCCACCCGGCAGTTGTGACAACCAAAAATATCTCCAGACATTGCCACGTGTCCCCTGGGGCTGGGGATGGAGGGCGCAATCACCCCTGGTTGAGAACCGCTGGTCTAGAGAGAGAGAGACAAATGCATAATGAGGTCATTAGAATGCAACACGATGGAGGTTATAATGCGGAGATGGAGATGTGCTCCTCTCCCGCTGTGGGGCTGGGGCAGCAGCACCCAGGGGAGGTTGGTGTAGGAGTCAGGCACTGGGTTGACAGGGACAAAGACCCAAGGGTAAGGCTGTGCGGTTTGGTAGGAAACCACAAGTTGATGAGTTCTTCCATTTAACCAATATTTCCAGATTCTGTATCTGGTTCAGTGACAAAAAGGGCTTTGTATTCCTTGCTAAAGAGGATTTTATCTGGTATATGTGTTGGGGTGCCATTGAAGGAATTTAAACAGGAAGCACATGATTAGAAATCCCTTTAATTAAGTCGATCCAGCTAATGACTGATGGCCGGGAGGCCAGAAGGGTTTGGCAGATGAAACCTAGATCAGAGATGAAAGGCGATGGGGCAGGGGGTGGCTTGCTGGTTTGAGGAACATTTGGGTGGGTGATGGGATGTGGGGGACGGAAAGGAGGAGAAAGCAAGGGTGGCCACCGTTGTTTCTGGCATGGATGCCTGGTTGAGCAATCCTGCTAACTATGCTGGAGAATTAGGGGGACACTACACGTTTGCAGAGACCTGAGTCCAGCTTTGGATATTTTAAACTTTTGAGCCTGGAGGTCATCAGAATATGGTGGATTCATTCAGGCAAGAGGTCAGGGTCAAAGAGCTGGGAGGCATCGGCTTCCAAGCAGTAGCCAACGCCAGAAAAGAAAAGTGGATGTTCTTGCCAAGGGAAAACGGTGGGCATGAGAAGGAGCAGAACAGATACCTGGAAACTCCCACGTTCCAGAGCCCGAGAGGAAGAGGCGCAGACCACGGAGGCAGGGAAGTAAGAGGAAGAGCAGAGAAGGCGATGGCCGCCCAGGTTTGGAGAGTTGCAGAGAAGGAGTGATGGGCGTGGCTGGGTACCCCAGAGAGGTCCCACAAGCTCTGTGGGGTTGGGAACTAGGAGGAATTTGATGCCCCTTGTCAGAGAGGACAGCTGGGGTTATGTATTCCCATGGGTTTTCAGCTAGAAGCTTTGCCAGGGACCTCAAGGGTGATGGGGTTCCCACTGGCACTTTCCCAAAATGGTTCTCTTCCAAAAGGTAATATGGTGCCACGCCATTTGTAAGACTCTACTGGGGAAGAGGTTAGAGGAAGGTAGGTGAAAGACTGTGAGACAAAGTGAAAGGTGGGCAAATCATGGTGCCATCTTTACATGACTGCTCCCATCCAAGCAACAGCACAGGCCCCACCCCTGACCAAACCCTGCCGAGCTTGGAGCACCTGCACCTGTATATAGGGTTGTTGGTTTTCCATGGATCCTAGAGGGAGAAGAGTATGGACACCAGAGACGAAACAAGAATCTGGGGCAAAGCATAGAGAAACTTGCTCCTCCCCTCTCTTTACGTGTTGATCCAACCTAGAATGTGAGCCAGTGGGAGGATGGTTCTGCCTCCAGCCCACCTGCATGAAGAACTTCACTCAACCCGACCCGGCAGACGGGAATGGGTCCAGGATTAAGAAGCACCTCTCCTTCTACCTTATTACCAACTGTATTCATTTCCCGTGGCTGCTGTAACAAATTACCACAAATTTGCTGGCTTCAAACAACAGAAATGTATTCTCCCACAGTTCTAGAGCCAGGAGTCCAAAATCAAGGTTTTGGCAGAGTCGCTTCCTTCTGGAGGTTGTGAGGGATAATGGATTCCATGCCTCCCCTAGATTCTGGTGGTTGCCAGCCATCCTTAAGGTTCCTTGGCTTGTAAATGCATCAGTCCAACCTCTGCCTCCATCTTCACTGGCCCCCTCCTCTGTGCCTCCCTGTGTCTTCACGTGGTCTTATAAGGACACCAGCCATCGGCTTGAAGGCCCACCCTAATCCAGTTTGACCTCATCTTAACTAATTACTTCTGCAAAGACCGTATTTCCAAATTACAGTCACATTCTGGTTCTGGGTGGACATGAATTTGGGGGGATCACTATTCAACGCAGCTGGCCAACCTAATTTGGCTAACATTTATTGTAAGCCTTCTCGGGGCCAGCTAGCTATCTTGTTTGATTACCACACCACTCTTCATCTTGACGTTGCTACATCCATTTACAGACAAGAAGATTGAGACACAGCGGGGTGGAGTGGATTTTCCAGTCTCCCAGCTCCAAGAGGTGGAGGCAGGCCCAAGTGACATCTCTCTGCGTGCAAGCCCAGACGTCCCCCTGCCTCCATCCTCGCCTCTCTGGTGCCTGCTCCGAAGTGCTTCTTGCTATAAGCTGGACCACCTCCTCTCTCCCCAGAATCATCTTTCTTCTGGACAGGGAAATATTTTCTCCCTATTACTGAAAAGCAAGCTAAGTCTCCCAAAGGAGATATTTACAGAGGGCTCCAGTGGCCAAAATTATATAAGGGAACTCAAGAAAGAGAGAACAGAGGGAAACTGTAAGCAAGGCCCAGGGGAGCCACCCAGGGGAGCTGCGGGAGTTGGGGAGAGTTCAGGGGCCCCAAGGAAGGCTGGGGTACAGGGGCGAGGCCTGCTCCTCCAGCTGCCTCCACCTGTGCGCCGCCCTGGTGCAAAGGGGAAGGGATGCACCAATGGGTCCATAAGTTATCCCGCACTGAGCCTGGCCAGAGGGCTCTCCTCTCACCCCTCTTCTCACCCGGAAAGAAAGCTTCGACCTTGAGGGGATAAATGGAGTGCGAGTGCATGAGCCGCAGAGAGACTGATCTGCATCTGCCGTTGGGATGATGGCTCTGCAGCGTCCCAGAGTCAACAGAGGGCGAGAGAGGGATGGAGGATGCGAGGACTCAGCCACAGAGGGAGAAAGAGCAGAGCTGCAGAGGAAGGGGACAAAGAGGCCCCTGCCCTCCCCACTGGGGCCCTTACTCTGGCCACCCCTGTGGACTCTTCCGTGGAGCAGCAGGGTGGTGGGGTCTGTGCCCACAGCCTGGGGGTCTCCTGGGGATGTGATCCCCTAAGCTCCACCCTCCTTTGAGGGCTGGTGTTCAAGTGCACTCTCCTGATTCTTAAACTGATGGGGGAACAGAGTTCAGGCAGCTCTCCCTGTTGGCCTCCGGCTTAACGAGGCCATAGGTCTTCTTGGGACAAGGGCCTGGGCCGTGGACCTGGCCCGACATGGGTGTGAATCCTGCTGCGGCTCACTCCCGCATGAGTTTGGGCAGAGGCTCAGCCTCGCTGCCCCACTGCTTCCCTATCTGCTGGAGGGGCGGCCGTGACCTTGAAGGGTGCTGATGTCGATTTGGTGAGATGTGCATCTGAAGCCCCTGGGACAACCTGGCACGAGGCAAGCACTTAATCCACGTTAGTTCTTTCTGGGTGCGTGCACGGACTATGAAGTGGCCTGAGGGACCCAGGGTGGGTCGAGACCCCATGAGACTTGGGAGATAGACTCAGCAGCGGCCGTAGAACTTTCTTCCTCATTGCTCTCCCTTTCTCTCTGATGTGTGCTGATGCTGGCTGCACACCCCCTCTCCAGCCCTGGGTTCCAGGCCCGGGTTCCAGACCCGGATGTCCACCTGGCTGTTCCACCTGAATGTCCAATGGTCCCCCACGTGCCCCAAAACTGGACTCAGCATCTTTACCCCCAATGGCTCCTGCTCCAGCATTTGGGTCTCAGGAACTGGCACCATCACCGCTGCCCTTCTCCTTCAGACGACCCCCACCTCCTATGTAACAAGGAATCTTCTCCTTTCCACCTCCGAAATAGCTCCCAAGTCCCTGTGCTTCGCCCCCACCAACACCTCCAGGATCCAAGCTAAACCACCTCCTCCCTCCTCCACATCTTCTCTCTCTAGACAGGGAAATATGTCCCCATAGGACTAAAAAGAAAGCGAGTCCCCCAAGGGAGGTATTTCTCCCCAGAGATCTCTCGCTGGACTCTTCAACAGCAGCCCCCAGCTGGACTCCTGGCACCCTCTCTTACCCGCTTCCATCCGTGCCATGCTGCACTGCAGGAGGGGGGAGACACCTGCAAACCTGGCCATGTCACTTCAGCGGCTTCCCGTGGCCCTTGGCAGAAAGCCCAGATCCTGGACACGACTCACTCACACGGCCAGTGTAGCACCCATGTCTTCTCCTCCCATTCCACCTCTCCTTCCTCTTCTCCTTGCCACTGGGGCTTCCGCCACAAGGGCCCCCTCCTAGTCCCCAGCCTGATGCGCACGGGCCAGGCCGCCTGTCCCCTCCACACTCCCTAATCTGCTCTTCCGGCTCTGCCTGGCACACCTGTTCTTGCCCTTGCCTGGCTCCAGTCTTGGCTTACATGTCACCTTTTGAGAGGTCTCTCCTTCATGTTATGCGTTCCCACCACCCCCTACACCTTGATTTCACAGCCTTGCAGTCTCTTGTTTAACACCTGCATTTCTTGGTCAACTTTGTGCTCCAGGAGCTCAAAGACTGCATGGTCCTGGTCCCTGCTCTGTCCCAGCTTATTTTGTGTTGGCTGGTGCACAGCTGACGGTCCAGTGCTCTTGGGTTAATCAGTGAGCGAATGACTCACACAGAGTCCCCTGACCGCCCACCAGTCCTCGGCAGTGCCACACTGCCCCAAGTGCCCAATCCACCTGGTCCCCAAGTCTGCGGTCAGCTGCGCTCTGGGACCCTCACGCTGTTAGTCATCCCTTCCAGCCTGAATCCTATCTCTGCAGCCAGCTTGCAGGGCCTCTGGGTAAGGCCAGTCTCTGCCTTTGTGTCCCAGGGCCTGGCCTGTAATTGGTGTTCACTGGGCAGGAAAGGTCAGCAAGGTGAGTCATGACCTTGCGATTGTGCTGAGAAGTTAAGTCCTTCATTCCGTCCTCATCAAGGGTCATCCAAGACCGGCGGCGTCTTCGTCGTCATCTCCTACAGCCGTGTTTGACTCTCCTCTGGAAACAGGGAACAAGTAGACTAGGATTGGAAGAGGCTGGCAATGGAGCGTGGGCCGATCCTGCCACCCAAACAGGCGCCCGGCGCAGACACACACAGACACGCACACACACACTTGGAATCCCCAGTGCCTCTCCACCGCCCTTGGGATGACATCCAGACTCCTTAGCACAATGTATCAGCCCTTTATTCTGTGAGACCTCGACCGTCACCTTCATTCATTCAAGAACTAGAAACTGGGCTCAGCGATGCCTCTGCATTTTCTCAGCTTTCCCTCGCCGCAGTTCTACGAGGCAGGCGCCGTTCTCCTTACTTTGTTCTCCTCAAATGAGGGAACCAGCTCCAAGGGGGTAAGTGACTCGCCCAAGGTCGTGCAGCTCCTGACTGGAGAAGCCAGGGCGTGAATCCAGGTTCATCCTGCACAGGCCTGCACCTGTGGTCACTGTGCCAGCTGCATCTCCTCCCGCCCCGCAGCCCCCCGCCCTTGTCCCCTCTCCCCCTGTCACACTGAAATACCCAAAGTTCCCAGAAACCACACTTCTCTTCCGCTTCCCGGCATTTGCACAACCGGTACCCTCTGCCCGCAAGTTTTCCACCAGCCCTCTGCTTGGCACACACCCTGCTCTCTGTTCAGGATGCCGCTGGCACCTGCGTCCCTGATGGTCCTTTACGGCCTGGGAGCTGTGGCTCTGCTGGAGGCCTGATGTTTCCTGGGCTTCGCTGTATCGTGCATTTATCCCACTGTCGACTGTTCTCGTCTCCTCGTGTGCCTGCAGCAAGATGAGGGCAGAGGTTTTTTCTTGTTTTCCACGACATCCCTTAGCACACAGTAGGTGCTCAAAAAGCATTTGCTGAATGAGAGAATTGAGCTTTGAGTGAACAAGTGAGGAATGAGTGAATGAAACGCATACCTGACATTGCAACTGAGAGCCAAGAGCATTTGTGGCGGGGGAGGTTAAGGGCACCGAAAATCTAAGGAGGAGGTGGGGGGCCCTTGTGGGCAGCGGAGGAATGGAGGAGGTGGAGAGGGAGCCAGTTTTAGGACAGGAGCGGGTCCCTGCAGGGGCCGTCTGGCGAGAGGCCTCTGGACCTGCTGCAGAGCGTGTTGCTTTGAGGGAGGGGGGAGTGGAGAGTCAGGAGAGGCGGAGGAGATGCCCGAGGGGACGGCAGCGAAGGTGATGGTCAGGATGCCCAGCCGCCTCTCTCTCCCTGACTCGGTCTTGCCTTCTCATCCATCCTTTTGACAATCTCGCATGGGGCTTTTTTGGACCACAAGTTTTATCCCTTGTCACCAGCCAAACAGCCCTATTATATTAATTTATTGTCCTTTCCGGTAACTTGTAGCCTTCCTGTAAACTCCCCCTTTCCCATGCTGGGTTTGCCCATTGCCAAACCACAGCTCCCAGCTCGCCCTCCTGCTCCCCATTCCCGGGCATGGCCGGACAGTGAGCCAAGGTCTCCTGGGACCAGCCTGGCCTTAGCCCTTTGAGGGCGGCTTCTGGCGCCCACCTCTCCTTATATCAGGTCCCCATGGGAGCCTCTCTGGGGTCTCACACTGGTGGTGACAAGACCCTTCACCCCCTGGCTTCTAGCCTCAGATGCCACTGCTCACTTACTCCGGGGCATCCTGGGGTTGGGTGGGCACAGATGAGCCTGGTCATGACTGAAAGGGAAACTGAGGCCAGAGAACTAGCCTGGCTTACCCGAGATCACACAGGCCCCAGGGGAAGTTGGTCTCCTGACAGTCCCAACCACGTGCTGTGTGTCTGATGGTGTGGCCTTTGCTGGGGGCCTGGCCCTGTCCTGTCCCCTGTGCCCCTGGGGCAGCCACGTCCACAGGAACAGTGCGCTCAGTGCAGGAGATGGAACTCTTGTCTGCCTCTCTGAGACTCGTGCGTGGCTGAGGATGGAGTACCCAGACATGGCTCCTTGCCTTTCCAACCCACTTCACATGTCATAGTGGAAGGAACGTGGACTTTGGAGACAGACGGCTGTGTGTTCAAATCCCACTGTCCACACTGACCAGGTGTGTAGCCTTGGTCCAAGCTACACTTGGACCTTGTGTGTGATGACTTGGAGCATCAGTTTGTCTGTCTGTACAATTGGATAGTCATATCTACCTGGGCTCAGGGACCACTCACAGAGAGCACAGAAACCCCTGGCTCTCATAGCCATGGACAGAGGCTGGCCCTCGGGGGCCGGCCGAGGTCACCTCTCCAGCTGAGCCAGAGGGGAGAGGGCAGTAAGTGTGCGACTCCCAGCTCACTCTCTCTGGGTGGGGGTATCCCTGCAGGGACAAGGGGAGCACAAGGGACATCTCACCCACTTCCTGAGCCCGTGAAAGCTAAGCATCCTATCGCCTCTGTGCCCTAGTCACCAGGGGCTTCAGTTCTGGGAAGGAGGGGCGACCACAGGGAAAGGAGAGGAGTGTGTTCACGCGTGAGTGGGCAGGGGTGGGGGCCACGCTGCTCTCCTTCCCAGAAAGGCTTGGCTTCCAGGGAATGAATTGGAAATGCCTGTGCAGGGCCGTCAATCACACGGGTGCCTCCTGCCAACGTGCCAATCCTGCTGCCCGTGAGCTCCCTGCCCTGCTGCACAGGATGTCATCAGTCACCATTAGCCGAGCTCTGGCTCCACTGCAGAGCGGCTGGCGTGATGTGGCTCTGGGGCCAGAGAGGGCAAACTGAGGTCTGTGTGCTGAGAAGTGGCCAGTGGGAATGGGGAGTGACAGGTCAGGGCATCATAGCAGAACCCTCAAAGACAAGAGAATCCCTTTAATTCATTCCCTCACCCAGTATTGCACTCCTACTCTGTGCAAGGAGCCAGGTTAGGGCCCAAACGCACAGAAATGACCAGGATGTGTCCTCCGACAGCTTAGAGTCCGGGGGGGCATTCAGAGGTTTGGGCGTACCACAGGGGGTTACTGGTGCGACAATGGGTGTATGTGCGACAATGGCTCAGTGAGCACAAATAGGGCAGCGCTTCCACTGAGGGAAGCGTCTGCGAAACCTCCACAGAAGAGGGGCTCTGCTCAATGCTGGCTTTGGGGGCGGTGTTGGTGATGGGGCGTGTTAGTTTCCTAGGGCTGTCATAGCAAAGTACCACCCATTGGGGGGATTCGAACAACACAAATGTCTTGTCTCACAGTTCTGGAGGTCAGACGTCCAGAATCGAGAGCCACGCTCGCTCTGAAGGCTGTAAAGGAGAGTCCTCCGTCAGCTCTTCCAGCCTCGGTGTTGTCAGCATCCTTGGCCTGCCTTGGCTTGTGGATGCATCTCTCCAGTCGCTGCCTCTGTCGTCACACTGCCGTCTTCTCTCTGTTTCTCTCTCTCTCTGTCGGTCGTATTAGATTAGAGCCCACTCTAATGACCTCATCCGAACTTGGAAATATCCACAAAGACCGTATTTCCCAATAAAGTCATATTCGCAGGCACCAGGGCCAGGACTTCAATATCTCTTTTGGGGACACAGTTCAACCCACCACAGGGGGTATCTCAGGAATCCATGAAGAACATTCTGAAGCCCCCAGACCTCGCTCCATCGAGAAGGGCAGCTCGGGCTCCCTTGGGAAAAGGAGGCTTTCCTGGCATAAGCCAGACGTCGGCAGGAAAGCCCAGGTCTGGAAGGTAGACTTGGAAGAGGACAGAGGCCATCTCTTAAGCCCTCATGCCCATTTTATAGATGGGAACATGAGGCTAAGAGCTAGCAAGTGAGACAGAGTGACCTGGCATCAGAAAAGCTGGGCTCAAATCCTCCCTTAAACTCCTCTGCCTCAGTTTCCCCATCTGCCAGTAGAAGGGGTCAGACTATGTGAGTTCTATAAATGCTTCCCACTCGAGGTGCTTGGAGCCCGTGGGGAGGTCAAGGGCACTCACCTGTTAGGGCAGAGCCGGGCCACGGCCACAGCCCAGGGCTTTGTCTGATGTGATGTCCATCCCCAGCGGCTGCTTGCTCCCTTTCCCCACACGCAGGAGGGCTGGGGACCAGTGGCGGGAACACAGACCCCATTTCCATGGGAACCGTAGCCTCGCGGAGACACCCTTGGTAAGCCTGGCCTGTCTCTCATTAGTATGAAATTTCTTGTCTCAGTCTCTCTCATTTGCCCCTGATATCAGCTGCCAAGCGCAGGTTCCTCTGGAGAGAGATGGGGGGCCCGATTAGACATGAAGACGGGAGATGGAGCAAGGGAAGCTGCTGAGTGGAGAAGAGGCCCCCTCCCTTCCCCAGGGAATCACCGTCGGGGGATCAGCAGTGGAGTGTGGGCACCGTCGCCTCCTCCTGCAGCCCGTGGTCCAGCCACCTTTGACGCACAACAGATGGGCTCCAGGTTTTCAAAGCGACAGAAGGAAGAGGCAGGGTGGGGGCCCCGGCTGGTTCCCGTGCACGGATCATGAATGCAGCCCCTGGGACAGGGGGGCCTGCCACCTGTCCCCCACCCCTCCCCACCACCTCCCCCCCTTTCAGAGGGCTCCTTCCGCTTCCCCAAGCAGGCCACTGGGCTGCTGTCAGAAAAGCCACCTGCCACCAAGGCACGTGAGCTGGGACAGCCGAGCCAGGGCAAGGCGGGCAGCGGGGGCAGGTGAAGCCTGGGGCGGGGGTCAGAGCAGCCTCTCCTTCAGCCTCATGCACCCCTTGCACCTGGGGTAACCTGTCCGCCTGCGCCTTGAGCTGTGCCTGCCTCCCCTCTTTCCCATCCTGAGTTCACACTCGGGGTTGGCCCTTGTGGACGCTGGGTTTTGTGGGAGGAGCAAGAACGTGAACTGTTGGTGTTCACCCGCAGCTCCCCCCAGGCCATTCCCAGTTCCCGGACCTCGGGGGTGCCTCAGTTCTGCCAGCCCCCGCCCCCTCTGGCAGGGGACCGTTTCGTTGACTCACAGCAGGAGGGGGAAGGGAGGATGTGAAGGCAGGAGCTGGGTGACTTCTCAGGACACAGAGAGCACACAGAACGTCTTCTCTGTCCTCTTCCTAAGGACCGCCTGGGGCTGGAAGGGAGAAAGTGTGGAGTGGGCCGAGGGGAAGCGGCGGGCAGGGAAAGACCTTGTACCAGAATTACTTGTTTTTTTCTTAATTGAGATAAGATTCACATCACATAAAATTAAACACTTTAAAGGGAACAAGTCAATTGCATTAAAGTACATTCATGATATTGGGCAACCGCCCCCTCTACTTAATTCAGAAAAATTTCGTCACCTCAAAAGGAAACCCTGAACCCATTACGCAGCCCCTCCTTGTTCCCCCTTCTCCCAGCCACCTGGCAGCCACCAATCTGGGTCCCGTCCATGGATTTACCTCTTCTGGATATTTCGTGCACGTGGGATCATACGATGTGTGGCCTCCGCTTTACTCTTTTGATGGGAAGAGGGAGAAGCTGTGTCTAGAGCCCCTGCGAGCTCTGCCCCGGAGCCCCTGCCTCCTGGAAGTCCTCCAGACCTGCTCAGAGGAGGCCACACCGTCCCCCCAGCCCCTTGGCAGGGCTCCCTCTGCGTGACTGTCCTGTGTAGTGGACTGGGCGCCCGCAGCCCTGGGCTTGATCTCAGCGCGGCAGCTGATGTGGGGCCCCTGGCCGAGTGGCGGCCCCTCTTGCAGCCCCTGATGTCTCATCTGCTAAGTGGAAGGTTGAAATAGCGGGTCTCAGTGATGACTGTGCCCCCACGTCCCCCTGTGAAGTTGAGCAGAGAAATGGGCTTCTTGTGGAGACAAAGGCACGATGTTGACCAGAGGAGGTCCAGACCCCACTCTAAACAGGAAGGAGAGACTGTGGCCCCTGCATGTGGTCCAGCGAGGGAAGGCAGGGACCCGGTCTCTGCCTGGCCTGGTGGGCTGTCTGCTGACGATGAGTGCCAGCAAAGGGAAAGAAGGCCATCGGGACAAGAGCTGGACCCGCCGCTGGGGTGGGTGAGGGCCTGATTCCCTCCAGATCGGGCACAGCCCCCAGGTGGGTGACAGCAGGACAGGAGGGTAGCACGTGTGCCCATTTAAGTGCCCCGGGAGGGGCCGTGTGTGCCGTGGCAGGTGTGTGTAGGCCTCTGTGTGTAATCCAGCTTGTAAATTGCCCGGAGCCTGTACCTGCTGGAAGGACCATCCAGCCGCACGGTGTTATTATTTATGACGAAGCATGAGGTGCCTGCCAGGGCCTGGAACGGGCTGAGCTCTGCACGGGATGGACGGCAAATTGAACTCCAATTTTCTGCTCCGCGGTCTTTGTTACACGCCACAAAGCGCCGGTACGCCGGGTCACCAGCCTGATGAATGTGCGTTCTTCTTCGGCGGCGGCTCCATCTCTCAGCCTCTGCGTGGAGGCGGACTTGGCGCTTTGTTTTTCCCTCCCCCCAAGGCCCAGCCGTGGACCCCTTTCCTGTGATCCAAACACAGCGCTGACCCGAGGGGAGATCAGAGGCCTCGCACAGAGGCAGGAGGCCGTGGGTTCAAAACTCGGCTCTGACTCGCGGATGACCTCGCTCCGCTCTTCTCTGAGCTTCAGATGAGAGAAGTAACGGGCCCTGATGGGAACTCTCCCCAAGGCGGCTGGAAGATTAAATGAGAAAACACAGGGAGCTGGGCGAGGATTAGGCCTTCAAGAAACACCTCTCTTTCTCTTCCTTCTCCTCAGCTGAGCTGCCCCGCCCTGATGCCAGAGAAAGGGAGGCAGGGAGAGCCGCTGGAACTGAGCGGGGAGCCCCCCCATCATGCCTGCCATCCAGCTTGGCTCTCTTTGGTGCGTATTAGGAAATCGATGCTGGTGCTGAGTCAGATCCGCCGGCTCCCATCTTCCCTCACTTCCTGTCTCCCCTTCCTCAGGCCCATGGACCATCTCCCTCTAGGTGACAGCCTTTGTCAAGGGTGGGAAGGAGGAGGAAAAGGGGTTGTCCTTGGGAAGCGTGCCACCTGGAGCTTGGGGCCACTTGTCTACTCCTCTTGGCACAGTGCTTCTGCACCCTGTGTCTGCTGGTTCCATCACTGGCCGAGGTGCACACTGGAGACCCCCAGGGTGTGGGTCCTTGGAAGCATCCGTGGGCTTACCAATCCTTGTTCTCAGCCTCTCGAGGCCTGTGGGAGGCTGATTCCTCCATCACCAGAGTTTAGGGGACAGGCTGATGGTCGTACCCATGTGATAGAGAGAGCTCACCTGCTGGGGAATCTTCCAAAGAATCACCTGGGAGAGTAACAGATGGCAATTGAGACAAGTTTCCATGGAGCCACTCAGGCCAGGCCAGGCCAGGCCAGCCATGCAGCTGACTCCAAAAGCTGAGCTTTGGCAAGGTCCCTCACTTCCGGGGGCCTCAGGCCCCAGCTGTTAAACAGGAGAATTGCTCCAAGCACATGCCCTGCCTCGGGGTCACCGGGGAGAAGATGAGTGTCATCACGCAGCGTAATGGAGCTTCTTGGGACGAATTCCAGGAGTTGGTGAAAATTTTATTATCGCCGCTTTTATAGCTCAAATGAATCCGAATACACTAAAATGATAATAGCACCGTTAGGCAAAAACATTCTAATCAATGGTATAAGTTTAATCTCTGAACCCTCCAGCTGAAATGGAAGAAAGGGCTCTCTTCCGCCGTTAATTGCAAAATAAACCCACCGGAAATGAGAACCATCTTTTTTCCACGGGAGGCTGGGGATGCTTTGCCATTATTTACCTGTGCGGTTCGGGCAGGAGGCACTGGCTGTGAGACGGGCTTGCAGAGGCTGCACCAGGTAAAGATGAGGAACAAAGCAGCTCCCCCTGCATGGGCTGCTTGCGGCAGGCGCTGGTCTGAGCTCCTGAGCCTCTCAGCGGGCCTGTGATGCAGGCGCCGCCATGATCCCATTTTTCAGTCGAGGAGCCTGAGAGGTGGAGGGCTTACAGGGAGAGGCCCAGGGTCACGCAGCCAGCAGGTGGCTGAGCTGGATTCGAATCCAAGTAATGCCACCCCAGGGCCCAACAAGATCCTAACCCACACTAACCACTCGGATCTTGCAACGTCAGAGCTGGAGGGAAGTGTAGAGACCCCCCCAGGAGTGTCAGCCCTCCAGAGGGAGGTGGCCTGGCCACGTTCAACAGCAAGCTCCTCTGTCCACTTTGTCATTCGTGGGTGTGGGCCCTCCTGCGTGCCAGACTTGCTGCGTGGCTCTGGGGCTGGGGAGGCGAGGGAGCTTCTGTCCCTGTCCCCCAGTGGATGACACAGCAGCATGGGCATCGGCACACATGAGGCTATGAGGTTTGTCCTACGTGCTGTAAGGGAGATAACCTCAAAAATCTGAGAGACACAGAGGAGGACATCAGAGAAAGAGTTACAGGACATTTGAGCTTTGAAGGGACAAAGGGCAGGAGCTAACATGCCTACATGTTCCCAGCAAAGAAGAAAAGGAAAGGCTCTCTGGGGAAAGCACATGGTGTAAGCAAAGGTCCTGGGGCATGGCAGATTTTGTGTGTCTGGAGAAGGACTGGCTGTGGCCCAGTGAGGCAGGACTCAGGGCTCCAGACTCACTTCCCAGTGCTCTTAGTTCTCTACCAGGCTCCCTTCCGTGGACTGATGTGCACAATTTTCGATGAGGCACAGAATTCGCTTCCTACAGCTGCTGTAACAAAGTACAGTGGGCCCTCTGTATCCATGGGTTCCGCATGCAGCAGATACGGAGTGCTGACTAAGGAACTTGAACATCCACGGATTTTGGTATCTGCGATGGGGGATGGGGCCCTGGAGCCAGTACCCCATGGACACAGAGGGATGACCGCACCACAGACTGAGTGACTTATATCTAAGTTTCCTCTCTCACAGTTCTGGAGGCCAGAAATCTGAAACCGAGGTGTCGGCAGGGCCACACTCCCGAGGGCTCAGGTGAACAATCCTTCCTTGCCTCTTCCAGCTTCTGGTGGCTCCTGACCATACTTTGTCATCCTTAGCTTCTAGATGCATCTCTCCATTGTCTCTGCCTCCATTGTCACACGGCCACCTTCTCTCTGTGTGTTTCTGTCCCTGTGTCTCTTCCCCTCTTATAAGGCCCCAGTCGTATAGGGCCCACCCTACTCCCAAATGACCTTGTCTTAACTAATTACACCTGCCAGGACCCTATTTCCAAATAAGGCTTCATTCTGAGGGTCCAGAAAGGACATGAATTTGAGGGGGATACCATTCAACCCAGTGTAGGCAACTAGTCTTGTCCTGGAAGTGACTTTATTGGCATCCCTTGGCCTCCACGTTAGGCCTCATCATCATTCATTCATTCATTCATTTCCTGAGCATCTTGCCCTGGGCTCTGTGCCCAGTGCTGGGGTGACAGAAAAGCAGGAGGCATCGGCCAAGCCCGGTGGCCTCTGCATTGTTCTTTCTTCTTTCCTCCGTGACTTTTTGGCTGGATGTAAAAGGGACCGAGCTGGCAGCTGGGTGGTGGGCTTGGGCCACACAGCCCTCCTTTCCCAGGCTGGACCCCTCCCCGCCACTCACAGCTCCCCAGGGCCGTGTCAGGGCTCAGTTGTGCTGGCTGCCCTGGTGGCTAGGCGCCCCCTAATCAGATTAGATGTGTATTCAAACAAATTGATGATCCGTTCCATTAGATGCTTTTTGAACACGCTTTTCTGAGCGAGAAATCCATTCGGCAGCAGCTGCAGAGGCCGAGGCATAATTGATTGTCGCCCCCTCCCGGGCCCCCGCCGTCAGAAGGTGCCTAGCTCCTGAAGGTCACTGGTGAGGATGAGATGAAGGAAGGCAAGAGCCTTCTTTCCTGGCTAATGAAACACTTGGCATGCAGGCAGCGCCAGGGCCGAGCGGGCCGGGCATCTGCCAGGAGACAGGGGAGGGGCATGAATTACCATCTCATCTGTGGGTGTGGCAGAGAGGAGAAGGGAAGCGGAGGGGCCAGGTGCTGCCAGGACCTGGAACAGGGCCAGGCATCACAGCCTCCCCTGGGCCCACGCTGTCTATTCCTGAGCCCCCTGCCCAGGCAGCTCCGAGGCTCAGCACCTCCCCACCTGGATCTGAGTGGAAGAGAGACCTGCAGGGACCGCCGACACCGTGCAGAACCTCCTGCACTCCATCCATCTCTACTCCGGTCCTGAGCCTTTGCTCAAGACCTTACGGGCCATCCCTGGGCAAGACCCAGTCCTTGTGGCAGCTTGAAGTGGCCTTGAGGGAGCTGAATTTGGAGGGCACATATTTGGGACATCCAGGAGATTGTGTGCAACGTAAGGGTATGGCTCCAGATGCAGGAAATGGGTGGGGTAATCCTAACACCTCCTGCCCCCAGCCCCCCATCTCCTCCCCATTTGTTCACCTCCGAAGTCATGCACGGCAGAAAGAGCGCCCTATAGGTGCCAAGCCCTGTGCTCCGAGCTTGAGATACTTTAGCTCGCGTGTCCCTCCCAGCGGCCTCTGGGGCAGGGCCCAGAAGCTGTTTATCTGAACAGCCCAGCAAGGCTCAAACTTAGAATAGGAACTGGGAATTAAACATGGTTTTTCTCCTGCCACTGGGACCTTCAAGCCACACCCTCGGAAAAGGGTGACAGCTAGGGGCTTAAGTGGCGGGCAGAGCTGTGGCGGGGGGCCCTGGTTTGGCTCCTCCTTCCCATGAAGCCCCCGAGGCTCCGCCCTCCGCCCCGTTTGCCTTGGCCCCTCACGCGGCACCTGTTCTTCTTCTGCACCTTGTCCTCCTTCCTTCCCAGGCGTCTCTCCCTGCACCCCCCTGGCTCATCCCTCGGAAGCCCCCACCCCTAGGTGGACCAGACTCTCCTGGGATGTTCTGCTCATTATCCTTCCAACATTCGCAGGACTCATTCCCAGCCAGCCTGCCTGTTTCACCCTCACCCCAGGATCTAGTTCTGGGGCCTGATATTGGAAGCCGAGGTAGGAATGCCCCTGCCACATAACCAGAATGGCCCCTGCTTGTGGTTTCAAGAGCAGTGCCCCGAGAGAGGCCACCATCCCTCACTTAGCACCCATGAGGCCACAGGTCGGGGCATGAAGAGTGGGACAGCCGAGGGAAGCCCTGCATCAGGTACAGAAAGATCCAGAGAGCTCTGGCATCCACCAGATCTGCATTTACATCTGTGTGGCAGAGTCAAATGACCGAACCTTCCTGAGCATCAGTTTTCTCATCTGTAAAATGGGGGTAATGATACACCTTCCTCGAGAAGCTCCCATGACTCTTACCTGAGATGATGGACATGAGTGCCTCGCATATGGAAAGTTCCATAAGTGGTATGAAGTGATGGCAGCAGGAATAAAGTGTGGGGAGAAGTGAGGTTGGGTGGAGGGGCTTCCCTGAGCCCCTGCTTCCTCTGACCCGGGGCCCAGCCTGCTCAGGTCCGTGGCCAGCCAGCTCCAGGGAGGCGAGCAGGTCAGGAGACCAGCTCCAGGGAGCACGGGCTTTCCAGCGGGGACCAGCTAGGAGGCCCCAGAGGTCCATCTAGGACAAAGGTGATGGCGCAGAGACTGGCGGATGGGGAGGGGAGAAGTTTGCAAGAATCCCAGCCTCCGTCCATTCCCAAACAGTCCAGAGACGCTCCCCACAACCGAGCAGTCGCTGTGTGCCCAGAAGGCAGGGGTCTCGCGGTGTTTCAGAGCTGGAAAGGGGATCTGTCCAGGCCCAGCCGGTCTGGAGGGCAGAGGGACATCTTTTGGCCAATTAGGTGGCGGGTGGAGGTCGTCACTCTGGCTGGCACTCCCAGCCAGTGAGCTCCTGGCTCCAGAGGAGGTGGGGTTCCCAGGCCTGGGGTGGCTGGGAAGTCAAATTCCAGGAAAGATGGACAGACTCCAGAGAAAGATGACATTGTTGTGCTGGGGGCTGAAGGGAGAGGAGAGGCTGAAGTTGAGATAAGCTTCTGTAGGGGGCCATTCAGCCTGGAGCCTGCAGTGGAAGGATGACAATGGGGCTATTTAGTGGGAAAGTGGAGGGAAAGGCAGTCAGGGGCCCCCTGAGCTTTTACGAGAAATGAAGTACGCCCAGGACCAAGGCCTCTTGCCCGCCTCTGAAGGCGGCTCTTTCTTCAAGGGGCTCAGATCTGGTGGTGAGTGACCCCCAGCCACGCCACACCCCTGTGTCCCCTGCATGCAGAGGGCCTTCCCTCTCCTCTGTCGCCAGCAGGGCTGCCCGCGACCGCTCACCCCCGCACACTCACATACGTGTATGCATATGTGTGCACACATCCGATTATAAGTAAGTAACCGGTACCTGTGGGACACAACATAAAAGTTACAAAAAGGCACAGAGCCCCCGAGCCCACCCAAGCCCCCAGCCACTCAGTTCTCCCTAACGCATCGCGAAACCCACTTTCTTATGTAGCCCCCTAGGAAAGCCAATGCCTACACAAGCAAATATATTTTTATACTTGGAGAAAAAAAAAACTTGTACACAAATGGTAGTAGATTACACCCATTCTACACCTTGCTTTTTTTTTCACTTAGCAGTAGTTCTCAAAAATTGTTGCGGGGCAGAGAATTCCATTGTTTGGAGGTGCGATCATGTCTTTGGCCAAGGCCCTCTTGACCGACACAGGTCGTTTCCAACTTTTGCTGTTACAAGACATCGTGCGGCTGTGAAACGCTCTCATTGCACCCCTGCACAGGTGTGTCTGTGGAGGGTCAATTCCTTGAAGGGTTGGTGGATTGGGGGCGTGTTCAGGTTGAGTTTTGATGGAATTAAACTGCCCTCTGTAGGTGTCGTACCACGCTCCAGTACCCCAGGCCCCACGCGAGGCTGCCTGGGTCTCCGCAGGCTGGCCAGGGAGTTATCGCAACTTCAGATCTTGGCCAAAGTGATAGGAAAAAGTGGTATCTTATGGAGTTTTAGTTAGCCTTTCTCTTATCATGAGGTTCAGCATCTTCATATACGTCTCAGAGTTATTTGTAATTCTTTCCTGTGAACCGTTCATATCCTTTGCCCATTTTTCTGTCGGTTTGTTCATCTTTTTCTTATTGATTTATGGGAATATTTTTTATATCAGGAAAATGAGCTCTTTGTCCATGATATAGGTTGCAAATATTTTCCCCCAGGCTGTCATTTGTTGCTTTTTGTTTACGGGTATTTTTTTTCCGGGGCAGAATTTTTGTCTAGTTGAGGGTATCAATCTGTTTTATGACTTTCCGGAGTTTGTGTAGTACTTAGAAAGTACTTGGCGAATACTTCGCCTTGCCAAGAATATATATTTTTAAACCTCTGCAATTTTTTTCTAGTTCTTTTAGAATTCATCTTTCATGTTTAAAACATTGATCCATCTAGCATTTATTTTGAGGTAAAATGTGAGGAAGAGATTCAACTTTATTTTTTTTCCCAAATGGCTTCCTAGCTGTTCCAAAGTCATTTGTTGAATAATTGATCTTTTCCCCACTGACTTGAAATTCTACTTTCATCATATATTAAATAATCCCATATGGATTGGGGTCTATTTCCAGACTCTCTAGGCTGTTGCTTCATCAGTCTGTTCGTACAACAGCACGCTGTTTTAATTATTGCAGCTCTATCATATAATTAAATATCTGTACTAGTCTCCTCTTACTCTTTTTCAGAATTTTCTTGGCTATTCTTTTGTTGTTTTTTAAAGTGTGAACTTTAGAACCACTTTGTATAGTTCAACAAAAAAAATCCATCCTGTGTGTGTGTTTTCAAGTGAGGAAAAGTTTAAGAGAATGACATCTGTATACCGTTGAATCTTTCTCTCCACGATACTCATCCATTCTCATTTTTGCCTTCCCTCCTGAGAAGGTGGCTACCAGGGCTGTTGGGTACAGTTGTGCAAGTTGTATACTGCACAATCCTAGGACTAAGGCTGAAAGGAGCTGCTAGTCCCTGCTAGCAGAGTATGAGCTCTTCTCTCGGGGTAATCTGTGCATCTGTGTATATGATCAATAGGAATAAGAGCTCCTATACCTCTCCTATAGCACGTGCCAGGGGCTTTGCTAAGCACTTATGATCTTAATTTATTTAATCCTCACAACAAATGTAAACTCAATTTACAGCTAAAGAGACTGAGGTGCAAAGAGGTTAAGTAACTTGCCAATGTCAGTGATTTGTGTTACCCGCCTGTGCAGTCATAGCATAGGAATCTCTTCCTGCACATAAGCACACACGCAGACACACATGCAGAGAGACAGACACACGCATGAACACATGCCTGCATACATACACAGTGCACACAGACAGGCACGCACACACTCTATCCCCACCAGTATCCTTTTCCCATCAGTCTTTCCTCCCACAGCACGCACATTCACAGTCCCTGCCATCTCCTGCTTCTGGACGAGGGCGGGACCACCAAGGGACACCGCCTGGCTGTCTCCCCCCATTGCTCTCAGTCCTGCGTAGAACCTCCCGGCAAAGCCCTGGATCCCGATGGCAGGGGCCTTTCAGGAAAAGGGGGTGCGGCCGGCCATACCACAGGGCCTTGGGGAGAGGAGCCTTGGCCTCTTCCGGGTGCCCTTGTGAGGATAACACCAGATCGGGTGCCGAGCACCCAGCTCAGGGCTCCGTGGCCAGCAGGTTCTCGGGAAAGTACATGCCCCCTCTTTCGTCTTCCCCCAAGTCATTATCTCCGGCAGGCGCTGGAATCAACCCATCCGAGCAAAAGTCGCTCGGCTCGTGGCTGACGCCCCTGGGGGAGGCTGAGGAATGAACCGGCAGACGCAGACCGGGAGCAAATTGCCCAGCGAGCCGGTTCACCCAGACGAGCGTGTCTGCGTGCGGAGCGCGTGTGTGCGCGTGGAAGCACACACACGCCCGCCCCCTCTGACTGTTCCGGCTCTGAGTCAGCCCCATTTCGTAAGGGATTTAATCACTCGAGGGCTGGGAATGTTATTGTTTTAAAACAAACGAGTGATGACAGAAACTAACAGAGGGTTTTCAAAAATGGGATTCAAAGGGCTCTTGAAAGCTGCTGGAGGATATGAATGCGCCTTTGAAGTGCGAATGTGCCCATTTGTTAAACCGAGAGCAGAGCTGGCGGGGCGGGAATCATTTTCCTTGGCAAATGCGTGCCTGCTGGCCTCCCTGCCCTCCGCCCCCAGGCCAGAGGTGTGCAGGACTCCAGAAGCAAGGGGCCGGGGTGCTGGCCACTCCCGGAGTACATGCTCTCAAAGAGGCGCCTTTTCAACCATTTTTAAAAAGCAGCATGCTCACATGACAGCTGTGAGGAGTGAAGGAGGGATGTTCCAGGAGCCGCGGTTGAAGCCTCGGTGTCTGGCGGAGAGATGGCGGTCGTGGGTGGGCCTTCTGCGCATGCCCGCACTTGCTCTCCGTACCATCCGTCCACTCCCACGTTTACCCCTCTAGCGGCCCCCACGGGGGGGGGGGTCGGTAGCGGGGATGCGGTTCAAGGAAGACTGCCCCCCAAATAGTCACGAGTTATATACTCCTAAGATTGAGACTCTGGGCATGTGCTGGGGTGCTGTGCAGCCTGGGATGCTGTGCAGCCCTTTGCCTGGGCCTCACGCGAACATTACAGCTTCTGTTGAGTTGTCGGCCTGCGCTAGAGCCTAGGGGGAGGCCTTGACGCAAATGCTGACCCTTTCTGAAGATCACAGATGCCCAGTTCTGGTTAAATCTGAGGGCGAGAGGATGGAAGGATCCTGCAGCCTGGCGGTTGGGGGCCCACTGAACGGACTCTGCCCTTGAAGTCTTCGAGGGCTTTCCCCCAGCCTTGGGAGCAGGATACCCCCCATCATCACCTGCAGCTTGGGTCAACCCACCTCCCTGTTTCCCTAGCGAGAGAAAAACCCAGAAGCAAGGGGTATAGAATGGATGGGGATCCCAAGCAGGCTGAGACGGAAGGTACCAGCATGTGGGGTTGGCAGCAGAGGGGGTAAGCCTGGTGTGGTCTGGGAGGAGGGAGGCGGGGAGCTGGTTGACAGG
Source organism: Equus quagga (assembly GCF_021613505.1). Taxonomy (NCBI): domain Eukaryota; kingdom Metazoa; phylum Chordata; class Mammalia; order Perissodactyla; family Equidae; genus Equus; species Equus quagga. Next base: position 108,363,693 of record NC_060277.1, on the reverse strand, counting down.
CTCAGAGGACTCACTATGAAGACAAGACCAAGCTGAGTTCAAGTCCTTCCTAGCCAAGTCACCTTGGGCGAGTGACCTGGCTGCACCCCGGCCATCTGCCCGGGGGCGTGAGGGCGTGAAATGAGCAACCGCACAACGTGAGCAAGTGGTAACCGTGGCTTTGTGTCTCTGTTCCCCGCAGATGACGTGGCTCCCTATTTCAAGACGGAGCCGGTGCGGACGCAGGTGCACCTGGAGGGGAACCGCCTGGTGCTCACGTGCATGGCCGAGGGCAGCTGGCCGCTGGAGTTCAAGTGGCTTCACAACAGCAGGGAGCTGACCAAGTTCTCCCTGGAGTACAGGCAAGCCACGTCTCCCTCCCCCTCCCGCCTGGCTGCTGGGGTCACTGCGTCCCCTGAAGGGGTACCCGGGTGGGGGCCTGTGTGGCAGTGTGGGAGCAGGGGCTCCCACTCCAGTGCTATTGGGAGGCTGGGGTGGCAGAAGTAGGGGTGCAAAGACAGAAGTGGGGAGTCCCCCTACTGCTGAGCCCAGCAGAGGATGGCTGGGGGGTGGGCCGGGAGTGCCGCCCAGATGGAGAGGCCCACGCGCAGTGCACGGGGCAGAGGCGACAACTGGGGTCAGAGAACTCACTACGACCAGGGGAGTCGTGGCTGTGACCGGAAGCCCTTGTTCTCCCCACCCCCTACCCTGGAAGAACCTGCTGTTTCTAGGGGGCACGATTAGAGGGGCCTGGGCCCCGCAGAGGGGTGGGGCATGCTGCAACGTGGGATCAGTGATGAGGTGACATCTTCTGTTCAGGGGAGCAGTTCAGGTGGGACATGGAGGTGGCCTGCCCGGGGCCTTTGGGCTTATCTGCTGCTCCCTATTTGTGCCCATGAGCTCTGGGCCACCCTTCTCTCCCCAGGATGCTGCCAAGTGGGGAGAAAGCAGAGGAGGGAGAGAGCACAGGGTCTCAGCAAGGGCTCGTTTGCTGCTGGAAGTGGGAGTGAGCCAGCAGGAAGCAGCCACAACCCAAACCCCACTGGCCTCCAGCCCCCCTCGCCTCTCTCCCAGTACCCTGCTCCCATCCTTCCATCTAGGCCTTTTTTTATTGGCTCCCAACCCTGTGGCTCGTGATTAATCCCCAGGCCTGATGTGCATAATCGGTTTTGCTGGGGGAAACAAGATTGTCCTGCCCCGGGAATGCTAATACAAATCTGCCCCAGGGACACGAATGCAAATGAGGGGAGGAGGAGTTAGTTGCTGGAGCATCTATCCTTTCCAGAGAACCATCCCTTTCTTTACAAAGCAGGGAGGCCAGAGTTTGGGGTGACCCCCACCCCCAGGTTCCTTCTGCCCTGACCCTGGACTGGATTGGCTGGTGGGTGTGACCAGTTTGTCAAAGGAGGGAGTAGGAGGGGCCAGGGCAGGAAGACCAGCTTCCCCTCTGTGGATGGTGAGGGACCTGGATGGCTCTGGGCCTCCGGTGTCCAGGGATCACATGAGCAGACCAGAGGGACCTCCCTGAGCAGCCCCTGTGACGGTTTTCAGTTGCGGACCCAGAGCCACTCCTGACTGTTGTGTGCACCCCTGGCTCTTTTGACAGTCTCTGTGGAGACCCCCTGCAGCTTCTTGGATGGGGGGCATACTTGAATGGGAACACCAGGAACTTGTGGATGGCATACCGTGGGTGTAAGTGGTGACAGGGTCTCCCAGCCCGCCCTTGACTTTTACCAGCAGGGAGTTGGAGGCAGGATCCAAGGGGGGAGAGTTGGTTCAGAGCCACTCTCTTGGCGCCCTGGAACTGCAAGGACACAAGGAAGGGTGTCACACAGAAGCAGATTCTAGCTCAGCTTGAGGATCAGACTTGCCCAACAATGGAATGGAAGCGGCTCTCTGTCCCTGGAGGCCTCCAGGTGGTGGTCAGGGTCCAGCTGTTGATGATGGTAGTAACAGCTGTAATCACTGGCAACGAAAAGAAGGTGCCGACGTGATGACGTGTGCTCTGTGACTATCTCCTTTAATCCTGCCACCAATCCCACGAGTAGGTTCAGTTATTTTCCCCACTCTCCGGATGGGCAAACTGAGGCTTGGAGAGATTACACACCTCCCCCAAGGTCAGACTGTTGAGCTGGGCTTCAAATATAAGTCGTGTGACCCCAGGGCTGGAGTTCACCATCCACCACCCCGCCTGTCATTGAAGAAGTGCTGCCATCGCTTCCTCAGCATGTGTCCTGAGCAGTCTTTCCGCTAACGGTGCTCCTTCTAGAAAACAGAGGGGTGGGGAGAATGCAAATATTCTGCTTCAGAGCTTGACTGGGTGCAAGTTATTCAGAGGACATAAATGAGCTTCCATTCGGGAAACTCACCCCCTCACCTCCTCACCCCCATGAAAGCTGGCTGTTATGCAGGGCGGCAGCCAGGTGCCTGAGTGCAGGTCTGCTCAGGGTTCTCCTCTGATCGAAGATGTGCTGTGCCCACAGGGACGGTCCGCACCCCATGGGATGGGCTCCAGGACCTTTCGAGGGCTCTTCTGGGAGCATCTGCCTCACTTTCTGCTATTCCCATCTAAGGCAGCGCGCTCCCACCAAACAGGACCATCCCATCGCGGGTCCCAGGACAATTCCCTGCTTGCGTCCTCTCTTCTGCCTTGTCTAGACTGTTCCGTCCCCTCCATTTGAAATATTGCCCCTTCCAGAACCTTCTTTCTCCTGCAGGGCCCCTGCTCTTTCAGAAAGGCTTTCCTGATAGTACACGAGTATGTTCTCAATCTCAGTCCCTCTCTTTCTCACACACCCACACACACACATTTCTGCCTCTCTCTGCCCTTGGTGACTGTCCACAATACACCCCATTACACCTTGTCTTCTCATTATTTACATGGGACACTGCAAGTAGACCACAGAACTGAGGTCAGAGCTTCAGGAACCTAGGCGATCCCAGGGACCTCAGGACTTAGCATCAAGAACGTGGTACCGCCAGGGCCTCTCCTCTCTCGGCTGCTTAACCAGGCCCGCCTCTGGGTTCAGACTTCATTCCCACCTGGTGAGTGACACTGAGAAGTTCAAGGATCACAGGGCACAGCCAGTGATTTCAGAGTAGAAGGAACTGCCCTGCAGGTTTCAGGTAGAAAGCTCCGGGGAAGGATTATGATTGGCCCAGCTTGGATCATCTCTGACCAATCCTGGTGGGCAGCAGCATGGAGCTCGGTGATTGGCCAGGCCCGCATCATGTGTCTGCACCGGGCCATTGGACACTCGCATGGCAGCCCCCACACTAGAGCCACATGGTAGAAAGGAGGGTGAGAGCTGTCAGCAGAAGGGAAAAGGGTGGTGGGACAGACAGAAGCCACCCGCGGCCACTTCACCACCCCTGCCCCGAGTGAGGGCCCAGCTCACAGCAGGTGCTCTTTCTTTCTTCCTTTCCGTTTAATTTTGAAAATTTTCAAATCTTAGAAAAATTCTAAGTATAATGCCATAAATACCTGTATACATTTCACCATTCACAATTGTTAATATTTTTCATCATCTGTGCTCTCTCTCACTCTCTCCATACACACATATATGCATGCACTTTTTTTGCCAAATTATTTAAGAATTCGTTGCAGACGTCATGTCACTTCACCCCTAAGTAGAATTTCCTAAGAACAAAGCATTCTTCTACAGAACCACGACGCAATTTCCACCCTCAGGAAATTTCACATTGATGCAATACCACCACCTAATACGCAGTCCATATCCAGTTTCTCCGTTTGTCCCAATTACGTCCTTTGTGGCCATTTTTAGTGTTGTGATTCAATACGGGATCTAATCAAGGACTGCACGTTGAATTGAGTTGTCATGATCTTTAGACGCCTTAAATCTGGAGCTGTTCCTCATTGTTTTAGCCAATCTTTCATGGCATCACACAGTTTTGAAGAATGTCCTCTAATGAGGATTTGTCTAGTTATATCCTTATAATAACGCTCATGTTAAACCTTTTGGGCAATAACGTAACGTAGATGTGCATCCTTCTCAATGCTTCATGCTTGAAGGCACACAGTGTCAGTCTCCCCTATTATTGGTCATGGTAGGTTTGAGCAACCGGTCAAGGTGATGTTCACCAGACTTCTCCATTGTCGGATATTGAGGTATCTGTTTCCCTTCAGATGATGCCTTGAGACTGTGTGAATATTCTCTTCCCAGGAACCTCCCACCCAGTGGTTTCGTATCCATTGATGGGTCTTTCCTGAATCATGGTGGTTGTGAGAAGGAGATTTCCTATTTTTATCATTCCTCTTACTTATATTAGTTGGCATTCTTTTGTGAAAAAAGATCTTTCCTTTCTCACCCCCTTTAAAGTAATTTAGCATTAGTATGAACTCATGGATAGTTTTTTCTATTCGATGTGTTTTAGTTCATCCCTGTCATTATTCATTTTGATGCTCATAGTAACCCAAACTTGGCTAATGGAGCTTCTTCAAGCTGGATCCTGGGTCCTTTTGACATGTCCTCAATGGATTTCTAGCACTTTCTTGCTTTTTGGCTCAAGAAAATGTTCCGGATTCCCCTTTTAAATAAATGCATCCTGATAATTACATCATGTAGGAGGCTGGCCAGCTTCTCATCCCCTGGTTCTTTGACCACTGCTTGCTGCGGAAGACTTCCTAGTCTCTTGCAAACCCCAGGCTTTGAGTTGGGTGATAATATCCAACTTTCAGGCAGAGAGATGGCTTAATTTACTCTGCAAGTTGAGAGAAAATAAGATTGGAAGTGCTGCCATAAATTTAGCTATGTTTCCTACCTCGTCTCCAAAGGAAGTTTGTATTCACGTCCAGTCTGCAAGGGTCTTTATCCTCAGTGGAATCTGTAACAGAATGGGCCTGATGTGTGTGGAACATCTACACACAGGCACCCTGTGCATCCTTCTGAGGACGTGTGACTATGGCGAGTGGATGGGCCCGCATCCCTCTGTGGGGGGCAGAGTGGGAAGACATTGGCCTTTGGAGTTAGATCCACCTGAATACAGTCATGCCCCTACCACTTACCAGCTCTGGGACCTTGACAGAATGAGTGAGCCACCCTGAGTTTATTTTCTCATCCTGGAATCAGGCACAGTAATGCCTACTTTAGAGGGTTAGAGTAAGGATTAAATGAGAGTCTGTGGGACCAGCCCTGTCCCTGGTGCAACAGACATGAAAGTGATGGTACCTGTTAGGATTATACAGGGTGTCTGTGTCGATGGAATAACAGAACAAATCTGGTAACAACCCACCAGAAGTCACACATGCCAGTGAGCACATCTCCTCCCAAGCGGTCGCGGGGGCTCTGTGCACCTGTTCCAAGGACACCGCTATGGCCCACCAATGACCCTTTCTGGAACTCCTCTTTGTCGAGTCCTGTGAGAGCCCCTTGTTGGTGATGTATCTTTATCCATTCTCATACCAGCCTTGAATTCCCAGTTTGAGAAATAAAGTGGCTACAACAGTTGGGGGGTACCACTTGGATACAAAGCAATATTGGACCCTAAAGACATGACATCCCTTTTCCCACGTGGGTGGGACACTGCCTGGGAAGACGCTCCCAAAAGTTTAGACATTGTCCCCACTACCCACCCCTCCTGTGGAACAGGCGCACACGGTGACTGTCGGTGTGCGTGTTGGGGGTGTGTGGAGGGAGGATGAGCACAGTACTCATTGGACGCACAAGGTCTAATGTGTTTGTTAGAGCCTCTGTGTGTGTGTGTGTGTTTCCTTCATGGTCTTGTGTACATGATTAACAGTTGTGAGCGTGCGTCTGTGCAAAGCTTGCAAGTGTGATTGTGTAACTTCCTGACTGTGGGAGGGTAGCTCACATAAAGGTCAGGCCCTCTTGTGTTGTCGCTGGAGCCTCTTCCATCAGCTGGTCCCCCACACTCCCCCTCTGTGCTCCCCTCCCCTCCCCCCCTCGCCCCTCCCCTTCAGGGACCATCTCCCCAGGCTGAATCAGTTCAGCCTCACTTTACATCCGTTTCACCGGTCAGAGCGGCATGGCTGGGGAGACCCCAGCAGCACTAAATGTCGGATCAGGCAGGGGCACGGGGGAGGAGGGAAGGAGGATGGATGGCAGCCACCTGTCCTTGTAACCACATCCTGGCGAAGTCATCAACCAGATTATTTTGTCCCGCCCTAGTATTGCCTTCTCCCACAATTATTCTCACACTTAAAAATCAAATCAGGGGCCGGCCCGGTGGCACAGCAGTTAAGTACGCATGTTCTGCTTTGGCGGCCCAGGGTTCACTGGTTTGGATCCCGGGTGCGGACATGGCACCGCTTGGCAAGCCATGCTGTGGCAGGCGTCCCACATATAAAGGAGAGGAAGATGGGCATGGATGTTAGCTCAGGGCTAGTCTTCCTCAGCAAAAAAGAGGAGGATTGGTGGCAGATGTTAGCTCAGGGCTAATCTTCCTCAAAAAAAATAAATAAAAATAAAGAAAATCAAATTAGAAAAACAAGTCAGCTGGCAGATCTCACACACACACACGTACACACTTAGATTCCTACACACAACCAGGTACACACGCTCAAAGGAGAGCCACTGTTTATGGAGGTTCGCTCGGTGCCAGGTACTTCCCAAATATCATCTCACAGCAACACACAGAGGTGAGCGTCATTGCTCTCCTTTTGCAAACAAGGAGCCTGAAGCTCAGAGAAGTTCCGGAACTTGCCTGGGGTCATCCAGAGAGCAAGTGGCAGACCCAAGAGGTCTGACTGGACTGTGTTCTTGTCCTTTCTGCACAGACACACACAGCTTCCCAATCCGGCTCTGTCTGCCCCGCTCTTGTCACTGTGTGTCATTCTCCTGGCCCAATAAGCAGGAAGCCAGGGGCCCCTCGGACCCTCCTGAAGGGCAAATGTGAGGGTGTGAGACCAGCTGAGGCCCAGTCCTGCCCCTGGGGCCCCAGATGGTCCCTGGGTGGCGTGAAACAGAGCAGGTGTGTGGAGGGGAAGCTCAGGCGAGCCAAGCCGGGCATCTGGCCAGTCCCAGGCTGGGCCCCCAGGCCTCTGCCCAGCTGACGTCCCTTGCGGTGGGCCTGTGGTGTCAGGGAACTGCCCAGGCTTGGCAAGGGGAGAAGAAAGCCCGGCTGAGGCAGAGACCCACGCGCACGATGGCCCCAGAGAGGGGCACAAGGCAGGGGACACGCGTACAGAGCTGCTGCAGCCTTTGAAATTCTTCAGAGGAGAGGATGAAGGGAAACTCATAAAGACAAAGCCAGCTGCTCTGTGTCTCGCTGACCCTCTGGCCTCTCGTCAGAAGTGAGAGCAGGCAGCAGAGGTGGGGAAGGCAGAGACCCACAGGCTTCCCAGAGGGCACGGGAGCACATGCCATGTGGGTGCCAGGAACTGAGCCAAGCTCTTACCGGCAGCAGTTTTGGGAGATTGGTGCTATTGTTATCTCTGTCTCATAGCTGGGAATCACAGCTCAGAGAGGTTCAGCAACTTCCCCAAGATCACACAGCCAGAACTGGAAAGTCAGATTTCACCCAGGATCTTTCCGACCCCAAGCCTGCATCCTCCTCTGCTCTGAGCTGTCTTGCCGTGCTTGTCCTTTCCCAGGGTAGCGACACTGCTGGGGCCCAGCTTTCTGGGGACTTTTTCCCTGCCTGCCTTCTAAACCGCTGCACAAGGAGAACTATTCACAGCTAACACATGGACCTTACCATGGGGCCGGCCCTGTTCTGAGTGCATCATGTATGTTAACTCTCGTTAAGGAACACTCCGGAAGATCATCTACCCCGTGCTGGCCTGTGTCGGCCGCCGTCACTCAGGTTCTTGTTCTCAATCCCTGAACATCAGCATCTCCTGCCGAGGAGGCATCTTGAGAGTGAGGACTGCGGGGCTTCGAGGTTCAGCCCCCTCCCTAGGGCCCAAAGCTGTGGCACCAAGACGAGAGCCAGGTCTTCTCCCCCCGAGCCTGCCGCAGGACCGTCAGGAGATGCCGACATCTCGTTCATCAGGTAGAGATTCAGGACCTGCTGCCTGCCTGGCGCGGGCACAAGCTGGACGAGGACAAGACGACAGTGCCCGCCCTCCTCCCCACTGTGGAAACGTGTGTTCAACCCAAGGAGCAAGCTGTGCACTTGTGGCCCCCAAGTGCCTGGACTGAGGAGTGACAGCAGGTGACAAGGCCAAGGGAATGTCCTAAAGAAATGGGGGCAGCCTCTGGAAGGTGCACAGCTTGAACCGGGAGGGACGAAGCCATTGGAGGTGATGGGTGGTGAGTGGGGGAGGCCCTCCCCGCATGCAGACACTGGGTGCTGGTGCCCTGATGCTAGATGAGACAGGAGGAGCCTTGCCTCATAGAGCACGCAGTCCAGAGTGGAGGCAGGTTCACAATTCTGCAAGTATTAATGGACTTCGCTTTTGATAAGTGCTATCCAGGGAATGTACAGGTCAAAGACAACATTTCTGAGACCTAGAGAAGTAGTAGAGATGGCTGGAGGCCAAGCTCCAAAAGTGGAGGCTGCAGGGCGAGGTGTCGGGGGTGGGGGGGCGGGGTGTACAGACATGGAGGTGGGAGCAGCTGAAAGAAGGCCAGTACGGACAAGGAGGGCAGGACGCTGGAGAAATGGACAGGGATGACCAAGTGGGGGCTGGTTGGCTATCTTAGGGAGCTCTATCTCATGCCAAAAACTATGTTGTGGAGCCTTTGAATGGTTTGTCACGGGGAGGGGACATGATCAGATGTACATTTGAAAAATATTTAGCCAGGCAGCTGGGTGGGAAGTGAGCTGGAGGACAGAGGTTAGGAGCTGGGCTGGGCAGTTGTCAGGGGAGGGGGTGATGGCCGGGGCCATCTTGGAGACAGTGGAGGTGGGAGGAATGAATGGAGCTGAGACAGATTTAGGAGGTAGAATCGACAAGATCCGACGATCAGCCAGACCTGGGGAGTGAGGGAGGAAGGTAGGTGGTGAGGCAATTGATGAAGGAAACGCTGGAAGAGCAGGGGCTTATGGGAAGTCGCTGAGCTCAGTGTTGGACGCTTGGTGAGACATCAGGTAGGCATGCGCAACAGACAAGAAGATACTTACGCCTGGAACTGAGCAGAAAAGCCTGAGCAGAAGATGCTGATTTAGGAATCACCAATGTCAACATGACAGCTGACACCACGGGAATGGGCAGGATGAGAGAGTGGACACAGCACCGAAGAAAGAGCTCTAGGGTCCCAGAAGGTAAATACATAACAGAGGCAAAAACCAGCCCAGCAGAACGAAGCCAAGAGGCCAAGATGGAGGAGGGAAACCTGGAGATGGGGGTGTCATGGAAGGGAAGAGGATGGTTTGAGAAGGACCAAGCACTCAGCTGTGTCAGCTGCTGCTGGATGCTAACAACTGTCGGTAAGATTTAGGGACATAGACGTCGGTGACCTTAGGGAGATTGAGGATGGGCAGGTTGAGGAGCGTGTGAAGGATGAGGAAGCGGAGGCAGGGATGAGCCACCATGAGATGGACAGCTGATGCACGGTGCTGCCCTGGGAGTGAGGGAGACGCGGCTGGCACCAGGTGGCACAGGGAGGACCGTAAATGCCAGGAAGAACACTCTGAGCCACATCCTGTGGGCAGTGAGAAGTCTTCAGAGGATTTTGGTCAAGGGAGCACAGGATCCTGTGTAACCTGGTCCTTGCCCCTCTTTCCAGCCTCCTCTCTCACCAACCCCCTTCGCTGATGGGCTGAACGAGGAATTTACTGACGGTCTCTGCTATTAATACCACCACCCTTTTGCTCACCTCTCTCCTCCACCTCACACACTTTTGGTACCTGATCATCCAAGATTCACCCCCAGCGTCCCCCCAATATGAATTTCTGTCCTGACCCTAACTCACTGTATGCCTTTGGGCAGATTACTTAATCCTGGCCTCAGTTGCCCAGTCTGTCAAATGAGGATGATAAAGCTAATAGCTACCTCCTGGGGCGCTGGTGAACGTCGCATGAGACAAAGCATGCAGATGGGTGTCTGGGCATCCATGGCACTAGAAATGGAAAGGGTGGCCTGGAAGCCATGAAGTAAACACTGGATGCCGTCCACCTCTCTCCTCCCTGTAGGGCAGGCTATCCACCCCCCGCCGGTCTCTCTGGCCCCGGTCTCTTTCCTCCCCTCCTGAGAGGTCCAGGCTCCTCCTCCTCAATGAAGCTGGATCCCATCACCAGCCTCTTTGGAGATTTACTCTCATTCGGCCATCAGCGTGGACATCTTTTCTGAGAATGAAGGCTGCTGGTGAGAAGACTGAAGCACAAGAATTAGTTATCATGGGCATAAATTGAATTTTAATAGAGATGTATGTGGCATGGAGCCAATGTACTCAGGCAGAGGGAAGGTAGTAATTAAAAGTTAACGAGTTTAGAAATGTCGTAATCCTCAGGGAGGGCTGGGGAGGTGGGCCAGGAGGAGGAAGAGGTCCCCAGCCGAGCGTGCTGTCCTTCCCCTGAACGAGGCTGCTACCCCCGCCCCTGAGCATCCTGGGGAGGGAGTGGGGCTGCAGGGAGCCAGCAGGCCCCGTGGGCCCACCTGCCCACCCCGCCTGTCTGCACATACAGGGCGAGCCTCCAATAACGGGGGTGGTAGCAGAGTTTGAAGGACGCTCAGACAGCCCCATATGCTACCCGTGAGGAAGACAACAACCGGGGAAGGGTTTCTCAGCCTGGGCACCATGAACACCTGAGGCGGGATAATTCCTCCTGATAAGGGGCTGCCCTATGCATTGAGGGGTGTTTAGCAGCATCCCTGGCCTCTGCCCACTACATGCCAGTAGCCCCCTCCCCAAATGTGACAACCAAAAATGTCTCCAGACATGGCCAAATGTGACTTGAGGGCCACATCAGCGCCATTGAGAACGAGTGATCTAGAACGAGATGCTGGTGCCCCCACCGCCAGGCTCTCCCAGCTGGGGCCAGAGCTGCTCCTCTGCAGACAGGCGTCCTGCCACGCTGGGATCAGGGCCTGGCCTGGCTCAGGCCCAGCTCGCCTGGGGTGGGAGGAGGTGAGGGCAGAACTGGCCAACCACCCTCTAGCCCCTCTTGGGGGCCTCTCCTGCCCCCTCTTTCTCTTTCCATGATGATCCGAGTAGACAGTACTTCCTGTTGCACAGAGTTTCTTTCCTCCATGCTTCCTTTGTTCCTTGGCTTGGAATGAGCAAGGCAGGTAGGACAACTCCATCGCACAGACGAGAAGACAAGGTTCAGAGAGGCCCAGGGCCTGGCCCAAGCTCCTCCAGCTGGTGAGCCTCCTTCTCCCAGTTGGGGCAGGAGCCTCCAGCTCCCAAAATGTGAATAATGCACTCTGGTCTCCTCTGGGCAGTCCTGCTTAAAGTGCTGGCACAAAGGTTGAGGCCACTGTTGGAAGAGAACATGGGGTCACCTATAGCAGCCCCGACCCTGTCCCCGCAGGTGCCCAGGAATGCCTCCTGACACGGCCCTGAGACCCCAAAGCCTGGCGCATCCTCCTACCCTGGGTTGGGCCCCCCCCCCCGCTTTAGGATAAGTCCTTCCTGGACCTGAGAGGCCAGCCCCAGCCTTGGGGTTTGCTGAGTGACAGGAGAGAGGCAACCAGGAGAGCCCCAGAGGGTCAGGGCAGGTGGTGGGCGGCGAGCGGCACAGCTGGCTCCCTGTGCCTCAGGTTGACGTTGCAATAATTATGTCAATTAAGATGAATAAGTTCAAAATGTAAGGGGAAAGAGAGAAAAAAGAAGCAAAAGTCTCTCAAACATTGGCTCTCTCGGTTTCTGTAGCACCATCTCCTCACACTCTCACTAATGGGTCCTGGCTTAGGGAGGAAGTGGGCCCCCCACGCCCGAGGAAGTCAGAGAGGGATGGTGGGTGTCACCTCGCTGGGCCCGAGCTTAGGGATGTGGGACCTTGGGGACATGCCCAGGGTCTTCAGAGAGTCACACAGTCATAGAATGGCTTCACTAAGGCCTGGGCCAAGCCCTTTGTCTCATAATTGGGACACCGGGGCCCTGAGGGGAAATGGGGTGTGAGTCAGTGTCAGAACTGGAATTCAAACTCAGGCCCCCTGAGTCTCCATCCATTGCTGCCTGGGTTTAACTGGCTACCCAGCTGTGCGGTGTTCCAGCGTGACAGAAGGCAAAGACTCCAAGATCCAGGTTGATCTGGTGACCTTTCCCTCGCGAGGCTGAGCATCTCAGGATATGGGAGGGACTGGGGGCATTGCCAAGCTCTGCAAGACCAAGGCTGGACCCTGGACCACTGGTTCTGCCTGCGCCTCTCTGAGTTCCCTCGGTGTCCCCGTGGTTGAGAGCATTACTCCGAAGCATCGTGCCCCTAAAGACCCTTTGGGGTGGGGCAGGGAGGACATTTCCGTGAAGCCGTGGGTCCCCCTGAAGCTGGGCAGGCAGGGAGGAGCTGCTCTCTCAAAGGCCCACGTGTGTCCCTGCGTCTCTGACACGCTCAGTGGGCACCCTCTGTTTGTCCATCCACAGTGCATGTGTAGTCACCCAGGATGACCCACCACACAGGCACACACGGTGTGCCCTTGTCAGAGTTACCATGTTCACTTCTCACAGGGCAGCCTGAGGAGTCCACAGAGCAGTTACTGGCTTCCCATTTCATAGATGCGGGAACTGAGGCACAGGGGGGAAAGCGACACGTCTGGGGTCACACTGCAAATCAGGGGGAGAGCGAGGGACGCAGCCCCACTGCACGGAACAGTCTCAAACACACAGGTGTGCACACACGAGCCACACCCCCTCTTCTCCCCCCTGCCCTCCTCCCACTGTCCAGTGACTGATGGATCCTCCGCAGACAGTCCCCACAGCCCTGGGGACAGGTGGCCGGGAGCCCAGACTCCCCAGAGTGGGGAACAGAACATGCAGATGAAGCTGGCTGCTGCCCTTAATGAGAGGCTCCCAAGGAAAGCTCTTCCCTGATGAACTGAGGCTATTTATTTCCACCACAAGGAAACTTCACATGCAAATTAGGAAGGGTTTGATCATTCATCACCTGAAATTGACATATTTGAATTTGGCCTGAATCTCTGTTAACCAATGCACGGAGATGAGTGTAGGGCGGGCAGGCAGGCCCCGGGGGCCTTGGGGAGGCGGGGAGAGGTGGTCCCCATCAGAGACACATGTTTTTTTATCTAGGATATTTCAGTGTATGGAAATGAGATGTTCATTCTCTCTCCTCACACAGCTGGCCTGGAGACCCCAGCTTGCCCTGAGGACCTCTCTCTTTCTTCCTCCCTCCCCAGATCATCGTGCGGATGCCCCATCCCCCTGGCTCTCAGCCAGGACACAGAAACTAATTAAATCTTGACTCAGTTCTGCGCTCAGGCAGGCAAATGGTCCAGACAGATGCCCGGGGAGTTGGTAATGACCCCTGCTTCCTGGGGGCTTCCTCGGTGCCCAACTTCCCCCTCTCTACCCGTACCCTTCAGAGCCCCCCCTCAGGCCCATTCATGGGATTTCTCAAAGTGGGAGGGTTCCCTTGGTCTCTGCCCTGTGTCCTTGTCCCCCCAAGAGGGCACAGTCCACTCTTCTGCTCTTTGACTGATGAGGCACTGGGGTGTCTGTGACTCTGAACTTCCCATCCCAACCAAGGAAGAGGCCAGCTCCCGGTCAGCTGCCCACATCCCAGGAGCACAGAGCCTCCTCATGGTAGGCTTGGAGGAGGGGTGGGGGTGGGAGCAGGGGTTTCAGCTCCACCTGCAGCCCCTGGGGGCTGGGAGATGCCGGAGAGTCCTCCAGCTCAATGTGAGTAGGGAGCAGGTGCCGCTTGCAGTGGGCTGGGGAGGGGAGAGGCCATTCTTCCTGCAGAATGGAGAAGAGTAACCAGGAAAGACCATCTCCCTGGAGGAGATGGGGCACAGTCCCTGACGGCAACGTAATTCGCAGCCGTCCAGAAGCTCCAGCCACGGCACGTGCTCCTTGACCCCCAACCCCTAGGGAACACACAGAGAGGGGGTCCTGGCTGCAGGAGCGTGCCCGGCCTTGCCCCAGGCACAGCCTCTGGTCAGTCACCTATTGCTGCCTAGAAAACCACCCCAAACCTCAGTTAGTTAAACAACCATGATTTGTCGCTTCTTTGCTGGTCTCTCCTGGGCACCCTCACGAAGTCGTGTTCGCTGGCCAGTAGCTGGAGCTGGGCTGTCTTCCATGGCTTATCATCCTTCGTGGCCTGGTGGTCTGGACTTCAGAATGTTCCACCACGTTCTCTCAACGAAAGCAAGTCACGAGGCCGGCCCAGATTCAGGGAGGGAAAGAGACTCTGCGTTCTGATTGGAGTTGCTGCAGACATCAGGGCCAGGCTCGTCGGTCTCCAGCCTCCGCTCAGCTCCGGCCGGCGCCTGGCAGCCCGCACAGATCACCTTTTCCAGATGGCGGCTCACAGGCGGGTCCTCAGGGCCTCATTAACGCAGTTCTGATCTGGTTCCCCCGAGAGGTGTCTCTGAAGTCACTTTGAGGGTGACTTTGGAAAACCCAAAGACAATGGCAGGTGTTAGAAGTGAGTCGTGTTGGACGATGGCCACAAAGGTCAGGGCCGTTGGGATGGTTTCCGAGGCAGCCGCCCGGGTCTGAGCAGATGTTGGGAAGGGCGGGGTGGGGGTGGGGAGTCGGCTCTGGGCCCTGGGGCTCAGGGCAGCCTGTTGTCACAGCTCCTGCCTCTGGATGTCGTGGCAGCACCAACTCAGGCTCTGCTCGCCAGGCTGGCCGGCCGGCAAGGGCTTGTCCTAAATGAGTGGGTGTTGGGTCTGGCATTGGGCTGTTCACGGGGGCTGAGGGCAGTGCCTCCTTCTCCCAGGACAGGTGACTAAGTGAATAATAATAATAACATGAACTTCCTTGTGATGCGCCTTCAGGTAGGGACTATTGTGTGGTGGTTAAGAGCACAAAATCTAGAGGCAGCCTCCTGGGGCTCTGCCACCTACTGGCTGTGTGATCTTGGGCAAGTTATTTAACCTCTCTGTGCCTTGGTTTCTTCATCTTTCTCATCTGCCAAATCTGGATAAAATTAATTCTGACCTCATTGGGTAGTGAATGAGGAATAAACACATTGTCATATGTAAAGTGCTTAGAACTGCCTGATTTATGTATCATAGTTATTATTATTACCCCTATTTTATAGATGAGGAAATGGAAGCACAGAGATATTAGGCAACTAGCCCAAGGTCACACAGCAAGTGAAATACATAATCAACAACCTCCCTTCTCCATCTACACCCACCAACCCTCAGCACAGAGTGAAGCAGGGTGACTTGACTTCGGGCCCCTTGGCACTGTGCTTCAGCGGGGTGCTATCGAGCTGTCCCAGCGGCCAGCCTGCCCAGCCTTATTGAACTCTGCTGTGTGTAAGGCAAAGCGTCGGGCAATGAGTGTGATACAAAACTAGGAAAGATGAGACTGGCAGCCAAAAGAGTGAAGAATCCGCCCAAGAGAGTGGGGAAGTGCTGAGCCTGCAGGAGCTTCTAGAACACGGTACTTGGTGGGAGAGGACGGCCCGCGTGGCGTTCTGCCAGGGCTGCTGTGAACTGACAAAAACAAGAGCAGCGTGATGTGTTCCCATAAAGCCAGATTCATTCAGTCTATAAAACTCTCCATCCCTATTGCTCTTTTGGTGTTAAAAATGTCCATTTTAAAAATGAAATGAAAAAAAACTCCACGACAGATTTTTTTGTTTTGTTGCCTCACATCCTTGTTGGCCAAATTAAAGGCAGCCACCCCTCCCCACCCCTCGATATGGACATAGTTAGATATGGCTTTTGGGGGAGCCGGGAATGCTACTGGCCTGTGAAATCGCACTGTCTGTGCTACACCGTTTCTGTGCTTCTCAAGGCGGGGACAGGAACGGCGTCACATGACATTTGCCCCCCAGGGCCCCCAGCACAGCGCTGGACACCGTGGGGTGTGTGTTTCTGACCTCAGTGGAAGGGTGGCCGGGACTCTCTCAAAGGGAGATCCACCCCAGATCCTGGAGCTAGAGGAGGGCATGGGGAGCAGACACCTACCCTGTCTGGTGGCTGAGCCTGGGACCCGGAGAGGAGAAACACAGTGACACCTGAAGCCTTGCCTCAGGTGGGGAGAAGGGATATCAGCCCTGACCTTGAGCCAGGTCCGCCCGGAAAGGGAATGGGCGTCCTACCACGCACCCCGCCTGCCTGCCCGAGCCGCCAACACCAGGTGCCCACTGCGTGGTGGCAGGAGGCCTCTGTCCTGCTCCCCTCCGCCTGCCCGGGCAAGCTGCGGGGAGCCCCAGGGAGACTGCGGGGCGTCCTCCAGCCTCATCAACATTCATTAATCCCACAAACACCTGGCTTGGGGAAACCAGGAGCCTGGTGAAGACAGGGGAGCAGGGCTCAGCCAAGCAGGAAGTTGAGGGCAGCTGGGCAGAGCTTGGCAGCGTTCACAACGTCACCCACACTCAGGGCCACCCGGTGCTCCCCCTCCACGGTAATGCCTCCGACGATGCCCGTCTGCCCCATGCGCCAGAGTATTAATTAGTCATCATCTTTCATGGTAATTAAAGGGGCCATGACAAAGTCGTTCCTGCTCAGAGATGAGCACGTCCTTGCTCCCTTCGTTCTCTGGGATTCGGAGATGCCCAGGGCCCGATGTTTCACTGCTTCCATGCTGCCTCCAGAGCAGCGTGTCATCTGGGCAGGTACAGTAGGAACCGAGTGGACTGGAAGTGGAAGTGGGGAACGGCGCATTTCTCAGCAGAGTATGGCAGCAGCCGTCGCATCTTCATGTAAACATAGCAGCTGATGGCACCACAGCCGTGAGCCTGCGGTCTTCCTATTATTATTGTTGTTATACTGACTGCTGGTACCCAGAGCCTAACACGCTGCCTGGCACACTGTGGGCCCTCCAGTCTTGGTTGAATGATTGATAATAATAGTAAACACATACGGACCCGTTTCTTGAGGGCTTGCCAAATGTCGGACCCCATGCTAAGCGCTTTGCAGTCCTTTCCGCTATAATGCAACATAAACGTCGGTGAAAATCACCATGCTGTGCAAAATTATGCAATAAAAGCCACAGAGCTAATGGGGGAAATGGGAGGAGGGCACAACACTCAAAAACTTCATTAGAGACACGTAAAAACAGACAGGAACTGCATAAAGACGGTTGCACAGTTTCACACATATTCAATGGTTAAGAAATGTGTGAATACCACAGTACATATGGCACTCTGCTCTGGGAAGGGCCTGAAATTCGCTGTGGAAGTGGGCGTCGGAGGGCTGCAGCTTGTGGGGTATGGTGAAGTGGTGGAAGGAGGGATGTCTGGGATGGAGAGGAAAGTTGTCAGACCGCACGTGGGTGGTGAGCTCCCAGCACGGGCGGTGAGCTGAGGCGGCATGCGGGGGGCGTCTCGTGCAGAACCTCAGCTCAGTCAGCTGCATGCGGTTTTCTGCGTTTACTTAAGTGTCTCTTGTGGACAAAAAAAATGCACAGGCAAATGCAAAACTCACGTCACGCTCAGATTGTTCTCTGATATGTCGATCACATGGGAACAAATGCATGTTTTCGAAACAAGCGTTGGAGCAGAACTGCCTGCGCTGGTATTTTCTATAAGGCAGCTGCTCTTAATTTGCCCGTTATACAGACGGAGTGCCCGAAGCTTAACGAGGTTCAGCCCCTTGTCTAAGGTCACAGGCTTAGGGAGCGGTGCAGCTAGGTTTGGAGCGAAAATCTGGAGGCCAAAGCAGGGTTTGTAAAGATTATCATTCTTTAGGACTATGGTCAGACTCATTATCAGACAATGATCAGAGTCATTTCACAGATGGGGAAACTGAGGACTAATGAGGCCACACCCTGCCCTTGTCCTCACCTGGGACTGCCACTCCTGAACCTTAAATTGACACCTCCCCCTCTGTGGGCACACACCCCAGCCTCCCTCTCATCACCCCACGGCACCTGTCCTGGACCACCACGTGGTAGACGCTTGTCTCAGACTATGGTGTGCTTAGGAACCACCCTGCGAACTTCTCAAAATGCAGATCGCAGCTCAGGAGGTCTCGTGGGGCTCGAATTCTGCATTTCTAACCTCCTTCCACGTGATACCCCTGCCCCTGGTCCGCACACTGCCCTTACAGTAGCAGGCCTTCAGCCCCTTGACCTTCCGGCTCTCATCGTCCGTCAGCTCCCTGCTACGTGGACTCACCTCCCTAACCAGCCGACCCGGTCTTCATCGTCTCAGCTTGGTCTGAGCAGCATCTTTAGCTCTCTCGCATTGTGGTCCATCTGCCAGAGCTTCCTGGAAGACTCTAGCCTTGGGCCCCTCCAGCTTCGAACCCACCTTGTCCTTTAGTAAGCCTGCGAGTCCTGCTGGAGAAAACTACCCACCTGTGTGGACGGTCCTGGTGCAAACTCAGGGGACCCCCTCACCTGGGCCTTCAAGCAGTTTGCTCAGTGGGTCCGCTTACTCATCCTCCACTTCCCCTCCACACACACCCCCAGCCCACCACCCCTCCCCTCACCCCCACTTCCCCGAGGAATAGACGCCACTGTGAGGAATCCCCCCCACTTCCTGCCTGGCCTCAGTTAGCCACTCCTGCACCATCTGTGCCCTGGACCCGCCCCCGCCCCCTACAGGATCTGGCTCCATCACTCCCCTCTCTCTGCTTCTCCCTCCAACCTCTCCTACCCGCCAAACACATGAACATTTTCAGGTCTCTCACATCTTTAATAAAATGAAGCGCCTCCGATGACCTCCTGCCCCACACTGCCTCTCTAGCTACTGTCCATTCTCCTATCATGATCCAAGTCCTTGCATTCTCCGCTTACTCACCACCCCATTCTCTCCTGAGCCAGCTGTGTCCATGCAAACTGCCCCCGGGCCATCGGGCACCTCCTTGAGGCCAACATCAGCAGACCCTTCCACCTTCCCCTGGCCCTTGGCGCCATTTTACGGGGTCAGCTCCATCATCTCTCCCCTGGTCAGTGGCAAAGACCAAACTGGCCTCCTTGACCTTCGCCACCTCTGGTTCATTGTCCACCCCGTAGTCAGAGCAGTCTTTGTAAAAACATAAATCTGTTTATTTTACACCAAGGGTTGGCAGGCACTTTCTGTAAAGGGCCGGATAGTGGCTATTTTAGGCTTTGCGGGCCGTGTAATCTGTGCTTCATCTTTTCAGCTCTGCGGTTGCAGCGCGAAAGTAACCGCAGTCGCTACGTCAAGGAGTGAGAGTGGGTGTGTTCCAATAAAACTTTACTCATGGATGCTGAAATTTGAATTTCATATGGTTTTCACCTGCCGCAGTATTACGATTTCTTCTTTTGATTTTGTTCAACAATTTAAAAACGTAAAAGCTATTCTTAGTATGTCTGCCATACAGCAGGCAGTGAGCCAGAGATTAGCCCACGGGCTAGAGATGACCAACGTCTGCTTCACACACCTGCTTAGTACCTTCAACGTATTCCTATCGTCTTTAAGAAAAAGCCCAAACTCCTCAGCCTGGGCCACAAGGCCCTGTGGGGACTCGCACCAACCTCGAGGCCAGCCTCTCCCCTGGCCAGAGGCACATTCAGTGACCCTCAGTCCCCGGAATCTGTCTCTCTGGCCTCCACTTGTCATGCCTGTCACCCCTCATCCATCCTCACCTTCCCCTTGCGTCCTGCTTCCAACAGCACTTCCTCCAAAAGACTTCGCTGCCTTCAGCTCCCCTAGCCTGCAGCAGCGCCCCCCCCGGATCTCCCTGCCGCCTCTCCCCTTATGCACACGCCACCCCAATTCCCTCGGTCCCTGGGCTGTCACCAGAGCATGGTTCCTGCTGCTCCCACCTGCTGTGTCTCAGGCCTGGGCTGAAGAGCATCTTTGGAGATCCCCCTGTTGTGGGTTCCACTGTGTCCCCAAAAAGAGATGTTGAAGTGCTAACCCCCAGTACCTCAGGATGTGACCTTATTCGGACATAGCGTTATCGCAGGTGTAATTAGTTAAGATGAGGCCCTACTGGAGTGGTGTCCTTATAAGAAGAAGAGAGAGACAAGGAGAGGAAGACACTATGTGGAGAGAGAGACACAGGGAGGAGGCCATGTGACAAGGGAGGCAGCAATTGGAGCGGTGCCGCTACAAGCCAGGGAACGCCAAGGACTGTGGGTAGCCCCAGGTGCTAGCCGAGAGGCCTACGATGCATTTTCCTCTGGAGCCTTCAGAGGGAGTGTGGCCCTGCCAACACCTTGATTTCAGACTTCTGGCCTCCAAAACCGTGAGACAGTCAGTGCTGTCGTTTTAAGGCTCACGATTGGCGGCACTTGGTTTTGGCACCTCTAGCGAGCTCACACAGGTGCTAACAGGGACTTTGCGGCTGTCGTTGTGTTAAGGACGTGAGCTGGAGAGATTATCCTGGACCGCCCGGTAGGCCCGACGCAGTCCTAAGGGCCCTTTTCAGAGGGAGACGGCAGAGTCAGAGTGACAGAAGGAGATGTGAGGAGACGAGCAGAGGCTGCAGTGATGCAGGACCACGAGCCGAGGAATGCAGGCGCCCTCTAGAACGTGGAAAAGACAGGGAAACGGATTCTCCCCCTAGAGCCTCCAGAAGGAACAGCCCTGCCCACACCTTGACTTTCAGACTGGTGACCTCCAGAACTGTGAGAAAATGCATTTGCCTTAAGTCGCTAAGCTTGTGATTGTGTGTCACAGCGGCCCTAGGAAACTCATACAGCCAATTTCCTCCAGCTTGGGGATGGAGCCAGGGCTGGGAAAAGTGTCTCTGACAATGTGGGAGGGGTGAATGGGGTGGGGGCAGAGGATGGATGCACCCCCAGGTGTCCCAATGCCCCCGCTTCCTCCAAACAAACTGCGCTTCTCATATCGCGGGACCCGGGCTGCGGAGTGGAGGGAAAAGGCTCCTGGGCCAGATCCCTCTACCCAGGCAGGCCTAATAGGATCTCCTGCCACCGGGGCTGAGAGGCCACTAAAGGCAGCCTCCCTGCTGGACACATGGGAGGCAGGGAGGCCCAAAGAAAGCAGATCAGTTAGGCTGCTCCTCCCGGCCCCCGCAGCGTGATTAGGTCTCAATGCCCAAGCAGCTTGGCTCCTTGAGGCCAGATTTCCAGGCGGGCTCTTTATCAGCTTGTTTTAATTTGCTTTCTTTCTGATCAACCTTGATGTGAAACAGATCCCGAGGCATTTCAGCCAGATGCCAGGAGCCCAGGACGAAGGTGCCCTCTGTTTCTCCCTGAGAGGTGGAGAAGGCAGGGAGCGAGCGATGGGGAAAATTCCAGAGCATCCTGCAGGCAAAGCAGGAGGTGACACTTCTCGTCTCCCCTTTCTGTTCTTCCTTTTTCTTTTCTTTTCTTCTTAACCACACTGCCCTCCTCAAACCTCAGGATTTCTTCTTTCCCAGTCCTTTAAAAACCCAGACTGAAAGCCCTGCAGATTTTAACTGCTTGCACCCTAGACAGGCTTCGCCTCCTGCATCTCTTCCATCCTCTGCTCCTGGCAGTAAAATGTTATGACCCGTGTCACTTTTCACTTTGCAGAATGATCCCCAGGTCTCATTACTCTCCTCTCTTCAGCAGCAGTAAGGCTATTCTCTCAGAGCGGGGCTCAGGCGCAGCTCCCAGGTCAGGACAAGGTCTGAGCAGCTCCCCAGAGGCATCTCACTCCAGAGTGTGGAGAGAGCGGCACGCTGAGCAGACTGAGGGTCCCTGGACAGGTCAGGGGAGGATGTGGGGCATAGGGTCAGATGGATCTGAAATCAAATCTTGCTTTGCTGCCCTCTAGCTGGGTGACCTTAGGCAACTTGCTCAGACTTGCTGAGCCCAGGTCCCCTAGCTATAAAATGGGGTAAGAGTCTCTTCCCCCGCAGTAAATGTGGGGATGAACCCGATAATGTACAAGTGTTTGCTCAGAACCCGATGCTGGTATGACAGCTGTTGTCAGAGGGAGGGTCCTGCTTCCTCTCCCCAGCAGTGACAGTCCCACCCGCCCATGCTGAGTGGCCATCTCAGGCCTCCCCTGTCCTCTCTCTGTCCTCTCACCCAGAGTCTGTGGGGACCGCCCTGCCAATGGAAATCCTTAAGGAAGTCCTCTTCCTTGTTCACTGAGAGCAGTTCATTGGCCCAAAAGGTCACAGAGTGGACAGGCGCCCTCCCCCAGCCAACCCAAGCCAGGGCTGTCATGGTGTTGGCAGCCCCCAGCTCAATAACACTGCTGTCCCTCTCGTTGACCACAGGCCCCGGGATCAATCAGAGCATCGTCACTTTCCCAGCTGAGCGAGGAGGCTCAGGGCCACACGCTGGACTCAGAGTAGCAAGAGGCCAGGGCAGGGAGGGGGCGACTTGTAGCGTCTCCTCCACTTCTGACATGAACCATCCATCAGAAGGTGGTCGTCCAGGCCCACAGGCTGCGTCTCGTCTGAGGAGCCTTCAGGCAGTTCTTCATCCAGCCTGGCTCAGCCCTGTGGCTGCCTGCTTCTTAA
Organism: Equus quagga; assembly: GCF_021613505.1. Taxonomy (NCBI): domain Eukaryota; kingdom Metazoa; phylum Chordata; class Mammalia; order Perissodactyla; family Equidae; genus Equus; species Equus quagga. Next base: position 108,341,321 of record NC_060277.1, on the reverse strand, counting down.
GAGTCCGCAGAGAATGGACGACATCCATCCTCACCCCCCTACCCTAGGCACCCCTCCCACCCTGCCTTTTCCAGCTTCTAGAGGGCACCTGCATTCCTCGGCTCGTGGCCCCGCATCACTGCAGCCTCTGCTTGTCTCCTCACATCTCCTTCTGTCACTCGGACTCTGCTGAGATTGCACTGGGCCTACGGGGTAATCCAGCCAGCCCCGCTGGTCTAGTGGATGAGATTTGGCACTCTCACCGCATGGCTTGGGTTTGTTTCCCAGTCAGGGAACCACACCACCACACTGCTCTTCCGTCGGTTACCATACTCTTGTGGCTGCATGTTGCTGTGATGCTGAAAGCTAGGCCACCAGGATTTCAGACACCAGCAGGGTCACCTATGGTGGACAGGTTTCAGCAGAGCTTCCAGACTAAGACAGACTAGGAAGAAGGGCCTGGCCGCCCACCTCCAAAAAAATTAGCCATGAAAACCCCATGAATAGCAGTGGAGCATTGTCTCATATAGCCCCCAAAGGCAAGAGGATGCCGGCTTCCACTCTGCTGTCCACATGGGCTCTAGGAGTTGGAACTGACTGGACGGCACTAACAACAAACTGGGTAATCCAGGATAACCTCCCCATCTCAAGAGCCTTAACTTAATGCCAGCTACAAAGTCCCCGTTACCGTCTGTATGAGTTTGCTAGAACTGCTATGACAAAGTGCCACCAACCGGGTGGCTTAAAACAAGACATTTATTCCCACGGTTTTGGAGGCCAGAAGTCTGAAATCGGGGCGTTGGCAGGACCACGCTCCCTCTGAAGGCTCTAGAGGAAAATGCATTCTAGGCCTCTCTTCCAGCTTCTGGTGCTGCCAGCAAACCTTGGCGTTCCTTGACTTGTGACAGCGTCACTCCCGTCTCTGCCTTTGGCATCACATGGCCGTCTTCTTCCTCGTGTCCGTGTCTGTGTCTCTTCTTACAAAGACGCCAGTCACCTTGGATTAAGGCTTTGCCTAGTGACCTCATCTTGACTTGATGGTGTCTGCAAAGACCCTATTTAACAAGATCAGGTTCACAAGGACAGGGGGCTAGGATGGCAACATCTCTTTCTGGGGGACACGGTCTAGCCATCATACCCTGTGAGGTAACATATTCACAGACTTTGGGAAGTAGGACGGGGACATGTTTGGGGCGTTGTTTGGCCTTCCACACTGGCCATTTCATTCACTCATCCAGAGAAAGTTCATTGAGTATGTCCTGTTCTAGGCGTGGTACGTGGGGGACATGGGACAATGTACAAGACATGGCTTTGGGGAGACACATACAAGTACATAGGATATTCAATTAAATTGTGACAGAGGCACTGGGTCTGGCAGGAGAGAAGCGTGGGGTAACCCGGGGGGGATTTGAGAAGGCTTCCTGGATGGAGGGGACATTCTAGCTGAGAGCAGAGAGGGACCCTGCAGGCTGAGTGGCAGCACGTGGAGAGGTGAGGGGCAGCCTGTTTTCGTCAGAAACTGCCAGAAGTTTGGTAGAGCTGGAGAGCGAGGCCGATGGGGAACTTTACACTTCCTGGAGGCGGGGGTCCTCACGAGCCCCAGATGCCCATCCCGTTCCCAGCATGCTGCAGGTGCTGCAGACCCCCGTCATTGTGAGCAAGTCCTGGCCGCTCCCTGCACCTCTGCTCCTCACCTGCACCTTGAGGGGATGGACCCGGGGATCCAGAAGTTCCAGCCACCCCTGTACACCTGTGAGGGGGTCAGCCGAGGCATGAATCAATGTGTGCCTAGGCCTGACATCTGTGACCCAGGGTCACTCTGTCCTCCATGTGCTAGAGTCAGAGTCAGGATTCCTCCCGCCCTGTCCACCCTGCAGTCCTCCAGGTGGTGGGGGTCACCCACTGTGCCCAAGTCCCCCCACTTCCAAGGGCCATGATGTCCTTGACTATCCAGATGGCCACGCTCTGCAAGGGGACGAGTCCATGGCCCTCCCCAGCCTTCCAGAAACTCTGCAGGATGGTGCTTGCCTCTCTGGGCCTCACTTGCTGCTTCCCTGCTCTGGGATCAAGTCTCAGTCCCCCCTCGACCACCCCCTGAGGCTGTAGTCTCCTTGCAAAGAGCAACCCCCACCCCACCCAGGAGCACAGCGTCTCCCCTTCCTGCCCCAAAGCACCGTTAGCAGAAGCCAGTGTGCACGTAGCAGACTCTTCCTGAAGCTGTGGGAGGAGAATTACAGCACAGGACGGAGACAGCTTAAAATAGAAGCACAGAAATCTCTGTTCCTGAATTGCCCGCCAATCCTCGCTGCAGGGTACCGTCCTGGCATCATCCTTTCAGGGCCAGCCTTCCTCGGCGCCATCTACTTCCGGTGCGGGAGAACTTTCATCTCTGTGTGTGTGTGCGTCTGTCTCTCTGCCTTTCTGTTTCTCTCCCCTCCATTTCATCGTGTCTCTCTTTCTCTCGCACACCCATGAGTTCAGGAGCCTCGGGGCTGCTGCCAGAGGGAAGACAACATTCCAGTGCCTGTATCACACAGAGCAGTCAGCTCGTTCCTCGACCCCTCTCCTACCTGATCCCCTCCATAACCAAATCCCCCTGAAGTGTTTTCCAGAGTGGTCCAGCCCCTTCGCCCTGGTTTCCACTGCTACTAGGCTGGCCAGTGCTTACGACAGCTTCCTCTGTACCCTGCCGCAGACCAGATCTTAGGCTCTGCTCAGAAACACCCCATTCCCTCCATCATCGACAGCCTCTGTGCCCGGGGAGTGTGAACAGTCAAAATTTTCCTTCTTCAAAGCGAACCCCAGGGATGAGAGACCCCAAACTCTTGGGTCCATGTCCAGTTGAGGCTCATCGTCTCTGTCCCAGGGTACGAGGTGCTTGTTAGCTGTGTAACCTAGGGCAAATTACTTGCTCACCCTGGGCCCGGGTTTTCTCACCTATAAACTGAGGTTTCTATTAGCACGTGCCTCCTATGGTCTTGTGAGGATTAACTGAGCTGATAGATGTTAAAGCCCCTAGAACAGTGGCGTTTGTTATACCACTAATAATTGGGTTGATTATATAGTGGTACGTTATTATCATGATTTATTACCTGGTACATGTACTTTCTCCTTTAAACCACTCTGGGCAGAGTTTTGCCTTCTTTCCTGAAGAATCTTTGCAAAAGCAAACCCCCACTTAGAGCCCATCTCGAGCCAGCCACCACCTCAGTGGCCACTTCCTGGAGCACAGCTGTCCCCCTGCAGCTGTGTGTGCCCATGGGTGTCTGAGGATGCACACGCGGGTGTGCACACGCCCTGGACTGCTGCCTCTGCCAACGCCCAAAAGCCCATGGGAAGGAGGAGGCCCCGGGGGCCCTGCAGCTGCTGGCCACCGCCTCCCTGCAGCCCAGGTCGGCTCACCCTCTGCAGGGACACCTGCGGGCAGTGCACAGAGGCCCTGCTGGCCCTGCAGTGGATGTGGCAGCCCAGCTGCCTTCCTTCCCTGAGCGCAGGTCACTTGAGGAGAAGAGGCCTCAGGGATGGGGCCTGGGGAGGGGGCACAGTGGCAGGAGTCCATTCCTGCCAAACCTCCGTGCTGCTCCTTCCCTCCCCTCAGCCTGCCTCCCCCACACACAGGGCGCTGGAAAGAAAAGTCCCGGGACCGGCCAGTGATCCGCCATCCAGAAATCTCTGTCCCTGAATGCCACCTGGGACCTAGAAACTGTGGTTTGGGTGGGAGACAATGTGTGTATATGTGAGTGGACGGTGGTCTCTCTTGAGTGCATGTAAATGAGGAAGCCCAGAGGACCTGTGTGCGTGGTCTCAGC
>NC_060277.1:108327842-108337523 GCF_021613505.1 Equus quagga | reverse complement strand
GTATGAGTGTGTGCCTGAGTGCATTCATGTGGTGAGTGTGCACACACATGTATGTGTGTTTGTAGGTGCGTTGCATGAGTGTGCCTGCATGTACACAACTTTGTACATGTATGTGTGAATGTGCAGGCATGTGGGTGTGTGTAAGAGTGCACGTGGGTGGGAGCACGTGAGTGTGCACACTGCATGTGAGCACGTGTGTGCACACGGGTGTGTGTGCACTGGTGTATGTGTGTGCATATACGTGTGTGAGTGCATACACCCCCCCCTTCCTCTGTGTGAGCATCGTTGCGTGCCTCTCTGGCATCTGATTTATTAACGAGGACAATACAAGGAGAGTGTGCCTATTATTTCTGGTGTCCGCATCAGCTCCTGACAGCTTCGTGGAATTGAAATATCTTATTTAATGCGAGTAAGAATCATTTTAAATATCAACTGTGACACTCAAGGACTCAAACCACAAAGGGCATTGTGTGTTTCCGCATGTGCTGGAGAAGATGCCACATTGGTTAGGCAGCTCTTTTCTCCCCTGCCCATCTCGTGTCTCTAAAAATCCAATTATCTGTCCTGGCTCTTCCCTGAGTTGTCGTCGTGTGCCCTCCACCCCGAGCCCATCTCTTCATCTCGGAAGAGTGGACTGAGACGGCGGGGTCCTGCCGGGTTAAATCAGGACAGTGCGATGGAGCAGAGAGAACAGTGTGGATTCCTGGCGCATCTCCCTTTCTTTCTGCCCTTTCTTTCTGAGTCATGGGTGGGGAGTGGAAGGTATTGGGGTGAGGTGGGGAGGTTCAGACAGGAGGACAAGGAAGGGGTGGCAGGACCCCCCCCACACCTGCACGGGGAGCCATTAAGGGCTCCATGCCCAGCATCAGGGGAGCACATATTTGCTTGGCAAATTTTTCAACTTCCCCATGGATGTGAACCCCAACTGTCCCCAGCCACCAGCGAAGGACCTGCCACACCTCCTTGGTTACCTAAGCCTTCTTATTGGTAGAGGGGCCTCCCCTCAGTTTCTCAGCTGCCGGCAGAGACTGTGTCCTCTTGTCCTGCCTCCTCAGGGACACTGGGGACAGCAAAGGAATGACAGGTCCCCTTCCAAAGGCCACCCCTCTCAGCCTCTTGACCCCAGTGAACCTCTCTTCACCAGCCTGACCTCCCAACCTCCCAGTCACCTCTGTGAGTCTTCAAGGTGGAGGGTCTGAGCCTGGCTCCTCTGAGGATGAGAACCAGTGATGGTGGGTAGGTGGCCCCTCTTCCTGGTTGACCTGCAACCTCATTCTCCTTCTAATAAGGAACAGTGGCAGGGGCGTGGCTCCAGGGGCTGGTGAACGCCTGGATTCATCCACCTCTTGGCCCTCCTCTAAGGTATTTATTGATTTATTATAGGAAATGTATTCACGGGATTCAAAATTCCAAGAATAAAAGGCAAGACAGAGAGTGAACATCTCTCCCATCCCTGTCCCCCAGCTGCCCCGTCGTTCCCAGTTCCCAGCACACACATGGAGGAAACCACTGTCAACGGTTTCTTGAGTATCTTTTCAGAATTCTTTAACGCAAATGCAAGCCGACACCAATTCATAATCCCTCCCCCTTTGAGGAGACACGGCCTCCTGTACTCGCCGTCCTGCCCCTTGCTTTGTGCGTGTGACAGATACTGTGGAGAGCTTTCCGCAACAGCACGTAGAGCTTCCCCAGGCTTCCTGACAGCTGCAGAGTGGTGAGGCATCCCTTGGATGGGGGAAGCTTTGCTTTCTCTCAGTTAGATGGTCAAAGGGAGCGGGCGGACAGGAGAGAGCCCTGGGGGCCAGACTTAGGTAACCAAGGAGGTGTGGCAGGTCCTTCGCTGGTGGCTGGGGACAGTTGGGGTTCACATCCATGGGGAAATTGAAAAATTTGCCAAGCAAATATGTGCTCCCCTGATGCTGGGCATGGAGCCCTTAATGGCTCCCCATGCAGGTGTGGGGGGGGGTCCTGCCACCCCTTCCTTGTCCTCCTGTCTGAACCTCCCCACCTCACCCCAATACCTTCCACTCCCCACCCATGACTCAGACATTTGCTCCCTCGTTTGACAAGCGTTTATGCAGCACCTGCCGTGTGCCAGGCACTTAGGTCCAGGGCCTCTTGCAATGCTCACATCAAAGACAGCCATCATTGTCCCCATTTTGCAGGTGGGAAAACCGAGGCTTGCAAGTTTCCGTAACTTGCCCAGGCCACATGCCTAAGAGCAGAAGCAAAAATCAAGCCTAAATTTCCCCGAGTCAGAAACCCCGGTGCTTTCTCCAAAGCCGAGCTCCCTCCTCGGTGGGTCAGGGGCAGGCCCTGCTGCACAGGCCATTTCCTCCGTCCACTGCCCCTGGACAGGGCTGGCCTCGTCCAGTTCCCTGCCGGGGGGCAGCCACAGGGGGGTGGGGTAGATAGAGCTGTAGATGAGTGTGTCCTGAGGGCCCAGGAGGGAGCACCGCAGGGGACACTGAGCACCGCAGGAGACACTGAGCACTGTGGGGGACGCGGAACACCATGGGGGACACTGAGCACCATTGCTGCCACTACCAGGGATGCTGGATTGGCGGCTGAGATGCTGGCCAACTGCCTCCCCCCACCCCCTACCCCCCTGAGGCAGGGAGACCAGAGCTGCAATTTGGGTGGAGGGAAGAGGGTTTTCCTGGGAGGAAAGGCAGTGGGCGGAACTGCTACTTTAAATAATGTTGCCTACAAACCAGAAATAGGTCTCCCAGGCCCGAAGCACCAGAAGCAGCCCCGGGAGAGGGAGGCGGAGGAGCGAGACAGGGCTGCGCCCCACTCTGTAGGCCAAAGGGTGCCTGCCCTCAATCACAGGACCAGCAAAGGCCCAGAGATGGCTCCCCTCTCCCGGCCTCCGGGGAGGGGCAGGCCTGCAGCCCGCTGGCCCTCCTCAGGGCTCCAGGTGGGGCCTGGGCCTCTGGCTGAAACAAATGGACATAGAGCCTTCTGCAGAAATCTACCTTTATTAAAGTTTAAATTTTACCACGCATCACTGACATCAGCAAACACCCACATCCAACGAGTCCCTGGTGTCTTCTTTATAATGTATACTTAAATTATATGCTCAAAGTGCATTTTTTAATTTTATTTTTAAAATAAAAGCAATATATGCATACGATAAAGAAAATTCTGGTGGCGTAGACATAAAATTGAAAAGTAGAAATTCCCCTCCCTCCTCATTCCCGACACCTCTCCCAAAAGGGACATAACACATTCTGGGGCATCCATCTCGAAAAAATCTTATGTACATGCCAGAGTCTAAGTGTGATTATGTGTGTGCGAATATACACAAATATAGATACTATTTCAATTTACCCTCATGGCACCATACCATTTACACTATTCTTTGACTTTTTTTTTTTTCGTCCACAAACTCAAATTATTTTTATTGGGTCAATTTGCATGATCCTAAACATTAAATTGAGAATTTGGTAGCCTGTATCAATAAATAACAACTTATCAAGAGTATAAGGATACATTATCACTCTTGTCCCTACCATTCCAGTTTTGTTGGTTTATCCCTGTTTTTACAAGCAATGCCACAGTGAACATCCTCGTATCAATTTTTTGCCACATTTTTGCAAGTATATTTAAAAGGCCAGTTCCAAGACATGCAACCCCTGGGTCAAAATGCTTGCATATTCTTATTTTGATAGAGTTTGCTCCAAAGCCTGGACCAATTTACACTTCCACCCACCAACCCGAGGATACCCCCAACTCCCAATCTTGCCAACACTGGATGTGATCATCATGAAAATCTTAGGCAATCTGATATGCGAATATTGTCTTGTTTTGATTGGACTTTGTTTCATTGTGACAGAGGTTGAGCATCTTTTGGGGAGTTTCTTGGCCATTTCTGTTCATTTTCCTCTCCCTGGTCCCTTTTTAATAATATCTGATTCTGTTTCCAAAGATAAGAGCTTTTCCAGGCAATCTCTGCTTCCATCTTCCCTCTCAGATCACGCCATCGTTTTCGAGACCTAAACAGTGTCCCCAAAGCTGTCTCCCCTCCCCGCGGGAGAGACAGGGCAGAGGCAGGACAGAGCCTGTGATGGGCTTGAGGACGGGGTGGGAGAGGAGCGGGAAATTTGCCAGGGCTCTGGCGCCAGCTATCTCCCCATCATCACGCTGTGCACAGTGGCGACGGACAGATAAGGGCCGCAGCCGGTAGCAGAGATAAGAGGCTTGGACAGCCAGAAGGTTCTGGAGAACGCCACACAGCCAGAGCCAGAGCAAGCTCAGCACAACCCATCTGTGTGTCCGGGGCTCGGGCAGTCCCAGGAGGGAAGATGGAGCCCTTCGGGACACTCTGTCAGTGTCGGATGATAGCAGCTGGACCTAGGGGCAGAAAGACTCTGTGGGACCCTTTACTACCCATGAGACCACAGGTCAATGTCAAGATGTTTCCGAACCTCAATTTCCTCGCCTCTAAAATGGAGGTGCTAATAAAAGTACCCCCTCCCTAGGATTAGCATGGAGATTAAGAGAAAGACTGTCAAATGCAGACCCACGACCATTCGCACCTGTCCACAGAAAATAAGAAAAGTGAAGCTAGGGCCGTGGGCTTCGCATAAAATTTGTTTAATATTTGTTAAAATTGCTTTTATGCTGAAGTGACTTTTCTTTTTTGTGATCTCAAAAATGTCTATTTTAAGTAAAATACTGACCATTTCTATTTATTTTTCTCTCCCTGCCTGGCACTTTTTCATATTATCTTTTTTTAGTGTTTTGTTGCTTGACTGTTCGTCTGTTTTCATTTTGGCTGGTTGGTCTTGATGATCTTACTTGGCAAACTTGACGGTCTCATGTGGCGCCATTTTTTTTAAGTGTTCCTGGTCCACGATAGCCAATAGTCTGGGAACTGCTGTGTGAAATGAAGAGGTGTATGAGAAGCACTCAGTACTGTGTCTGAGGCACAGGTGGTGCTCAGAAAGCAGTAGTTGTGGTTTCCTCATTGTGAGGTGATGATGATGGTGATGATGTCAATGATAATGACGATGATGATGATCATGATGATGATGCTAGGCCCTGGCCAGAACTCATGCAAAAGAATACTCGGCACCTCTTGGGAATCAGATTGCTCTGTCCAAGGGTTGGCATAGCCTGGGGACAGGTGGCCATGAGCTTGTTCACCAAGTCAGCTGGGCAAACCCTTGGACACTCGAAGACAGGGCAGATATCCTAGGCACAAGCCCTTTGATCCTTTGAGGTCCCTGCTGGGTGGTTTGTTGCCCAGGGAGAGGAAAGCTGATCACAGAGGGGTACCAGGGGAACTAGTCCCCTCCGTACCAGAGAGCACCACCCACCCATGTCCTGATGCCAGAAGCTCCTCTCGCTGACCTGGCCTGGCCTCCCCCCTGCCTCTCAGCCAGGTGAGCACACCACACACCTGCTCTCCAGCTGCGTTTCCCCCAACACTAGACTCTGCTGCTCTCTGGGCCAGTCACGTGCTCCCGGAACAGGCTCCCAAGGGTTCCTGCATCCTGGCCCCATAGCCCCCACATATAGACAGCCAGCCTGTCCTGCTCAGAAGGCTCTGGCTTTTCCCCTCCACAAAGCTCCAGTGGAATGTCTGTGACTTTAGGGATGGACCGATGCAAAGCAATAGGGGGAGCATGTAAATTTCCCCACCTCTCTCACCTCCATCTGTTTCAATTAATATTTATAGCACAGTCCTGGGCCTGGCCAAAATAAGACGCCCCATCTTTCTCAGTCATGCAAGTCGCAGGCAGGGGAGGATGGCAGCTTCCATCAGACCTGACAGTCCTGGGAGACCTGGTCGTGGCCAGGTCAAGGGCTCAGGCACAGCACCTCCCATCCTGGGAAAATGCAGGCTACTTCCTGGGCGCCTGAGCAAAAGCCTTGTTGCTTTGGGAGGGACCCTTCTGTTGATAAGGACCTTTCTGTGACCCTATGACATTGCCAGAGAGTCAAGAGCTCCCTGGCTCTTCATTCCAGAAGAAGGTGATGTGGCGAGCGACCTCTGCCCTCCCACCTCCGTCTGACCTGTGCATCCCTGCAGCTGCCTGACTTGCTCACCGGCTGTCTCGTCTGTCCCCAGGTACATGATCACCAGCCTGGACCGCACCCACGCCGGCTTCTACCGCTGCATCGTGCGTAACCGGATGGGCGCTCTGCTGCAGCGGCAAACTGAGGTCCAGGTGGCCTGTGAGTACCACGGGGGCCTCGGGGTGGGGTGGGGGGAAGCAGGAGAGGGGCTGCGGGGTCCTCACGCACCAGCCGCGCTCCGGGCAGAGCCAGTCCCAGCCAAGGCCTTCCATGCTCTTTGGGTGCTCATGGTGACCCATGCCGCTGATCCAGGCCCATGTCCTCATTTACAGTTGATGGAACCAAGGCCCACAGAGGTGCTGGGAGCTCCCAAGGCTGAGGTCACACACACATCTGCTGGCTCTGAGTTCCACTCTCTTTAAATGGGACCAACTGCTTCGTTTTTTAAAAGGAGGCCCTGTCACCTGCTTCGAGGTTTGGCCTCACACGTGGGGGGTCTTCGTAATAGCCAGCCCAGACCCCTCCAGCTATGGGACTCTTCTTGGCAGACTTCCCAAGACCCCAGGATCTTAACTTCTCCGTCCTCCAGCTCACTCAGCCCTGGAGCAATAACAGCGTGGGGGTCCCCACGATCTTCAGGGGGTGTTGGGAGACGCCTCATGGTAAAAGAGGGGAGATGACAAGCCGGGGCTCCCAAAAGGCCCAGGAAGGCAGAGGACAAAGTGGAGGGCCCTCACCAAGCCTTTGTGGGTAACAGCCTTCTCCCCAATGCCACCAACCCCAGAAGGGCTTCCTCTCTTGGAAGAAGGGAGGGCAGCTTCAGAAGGATGCAAGGGTGTCACAGGGCCGAGAGCAGCAATCAACACCCTCCCCTAAGACTCAGGGTCCCCTTCCCAGCCCTACCCCTGTCCTAAAACAGTGGCTGTGTGCTAGAAACAGGCCTCATTATGGGCTGCTTCATTCTGGGTTTTTAAGGGGGAGAGGTCCAAGTTCATGCAGTGGGGCAAGGGAGTGTGGAAGGCCTTAATGAGCCCTGAAATTTGAAAAAAAAAAAAAGGGGGGGAGCCCTCTCTCACCACAGCCAACAAGGATTTGCCTCTGATTTAACACAAGAGAAGCTTGCTACTTGGAGAGAAGTGAGGGAGAGAAGCCTAAAAAAAACCACAAGTGAGGCAAAGAGTGTTTATAATAATTATGGAAAACAAGTATAATCAGAAGTGGAGATGGATTGTCCCCATAAATCAGCACTAAAGGCAGCTCAGCTTACTCCAAAGAGCGGAGAAGCCCTGGATTAAGATGATGGATCAGGGCTGCTGCCAGCCGCTGGAGGACTCCAGGAGCTCCATTCAGCCGGTGCCCGGAGTCTGGTGGCACAGCAGGGACCGTAGGTCAGCCTCCAGAGAGACTGCACACGTGTGTGTGCATAAGTGTGTATGCACGGGTGTGTGCCTGGGTGTGGGTTCGTGCACCTGTGTGTGCAAATGTGTGTCTGGATGGGTCTGCCTCTTTGTTCCCTTGTAGTGGGAGAAAACGCGTGTGTGTGTGTGCAAGTGTGTACACATGCATGTATCCATGTGCGTGCACACGTGTGTGTGCAGATGTGTATGTCTGGGTCGGTCTGCCTCTTTACTCACCTGTATGCAAGAGAGAACATGTGTGCGTGTGGGCTTGTGTGCATGTGCCGTTGGAACTGCCATCCAGGACACCAGTCAGTCCGGGCTCCCATGGGGAGGGTCTGTTCCAAGCCCTTGGCTCATAGACCGTAGGAACTTTCTGGAGTTGAGAGCCCCTGAGATGAGATGACAGTCTGCCCCGGGCTGGCTCTGCTGATCAAAAAGATTAAAGAATGGAAGCCAGTGTCCCCGGGGCTGAGATTCTTCTCTCCTTGGCTGCGACAGGGATCCATGTGGCCAGGACTCAGCCCCCAGCCCCCATCCCTTACGCACACTGCTTCTCACGCACGCACAGCCCAGCATGGGGATGCTCCCTAGAAACCAGGCCGGACAGGTGCGTGGGCCCTGTCCCGACCCCCAGGGATCCTCCTGCCCCCACGCTGAGGATGGGTGTGACCAGGCCCACATGCAGAGCAAGCAATTACGGAGCACCGATGGTGGGCAGAAGGCCTTTGATGAGGACCTGGTGCGCCTGGCATTTTCTGCGTGCTGCAGAGAAGGGCTCAGATCAACCGGCGCTTCCAGCCTGAGAGGGGGTGAGAGGCAGGTGGCAGGGACTCACGCTGCCCCACTTCCTAACCTGCCCAGGCACAGACCCCCAAGGTGGGGTTACCCTGAGCTCCCCCTCAACACACACTGTGGGTTCTGCAGGTCCTGGCCCACCACAGGTGATGCTGGCAAGGATGACCCCAGGCGGCAGTGGCAGGCAGGGTCCTGACCCAAATCCCTGAGGGAGTTTAGGGACTCTGCAGTTGCTGAGATCTGGTGTGAGGGGACAGGGCCAGTTGGGGGGAGGGCACCCTACAGTGTGGGCAGGCTGTGGGGTGCTCATCACCATCAGAGGCAGCGCGGCTTAATGAAGAGCATAGGCTTTGGTGTCAGACGGACCACAGTGAAATCCTAGCTCTGCCCTTGATCGCTGTGTGACCCCAGGGAAGTGACTAACCCTCTTTGTGCCTCGCCCAGCTCAGGTTCCTCATCTATAAGATGTGTCTAATACGGTTATCAGACTATGAGGGGTGAACATGATGCAGTCTACACATCTGAAATTTATATACTGTTATAAACCTCAAAAAAAAAAAAATGAGTCTAACAATACCCACCTCCTAGCCATGCCTGGGAATTCCTTGAGATCATATGCACCAACGCATCCAGCCAACGCCCGTAAATAACACACTTTCAATCAGTGGGAGTTACTCCTGCAATTAATAGTCTATACCGTCATTTTAAGGAAGGGAGAAACAGGCCACAGAAGGGAATGGCTCCTGGTGAATGCAGAGCAGTGAGCTGGCACTCTCCCCTGTGCCATCAGGCCACCTGTCACGGGGGGATTCCTGCCCTGCTCCTTCTGCCCTCCCAGAGCCCTGTGTCACCCTGGGTGCCTTCTGGACACGGTTACAACCACGATTGTCACCGTGTGGCCAGCAGGCTATGTGGTGCTGCTGCCGCTAAGCTGTACAAATGTGGTTACAGGCCCCTGGCAGAGAGCAAGGGACACCTTGAAGGGGCCAAAGGGGGCACAGGTGGGAGACCCAGCCTCCCAAGCACCAGCCACAGCTCCCCGGCCGGCACTGACCACCAGCCCCTCACACTGTGCCCCGTGGCTTCGCGGGTCCTGAAGCCCTTTCCTCCATGACGTCATGAAGCAGAAACCACTATGCCGCCCTTTGAGCCCTAAAGCCAGCGAGTCAGGGGAGCCCCCAAAAACTCCTGTCTAGCTCCAACCTAACAGGATGAAGGTTTCACCCACCCCTGGTAGCCAGGGTGGGGCGGAGACAGGAGACTCACCTCCTGGGTCCCCTCCCTCGCTCGACACACTCGTTGCATCCCGGGGCCTCGGGCTCTAGTTGCAGAAGCTGAGGAATCCACTCTCCAACCCCTAGTCCATCTTCCCGGGCGTCCGGTGTGGGGAGAAGGGACACCTGTCAAAACCATGCTCACCCGTAACAGTGCGCTCCTGCTTGTCTGTCCCCTCCCGTCC
>NC_060277.1:108275390-108327832 GCF_021613505.1 Equus quagga | reverse complement strand
CAGCCTGCAGAGAAGCCCCCATCCTCCTGGCCCAGAGGAGGAAGCCGGGGCTCGGCCGGTGAGGTGGCTCCCCTAAGTCAGGCAGTTAGGAAGTACCAGAGCCACGACCCGATTCCGAAATGGCCCCCTCACCACACTGCCGCTTGAGGGCGAGAAAAGTCAAAATGGGATCGGGGACATTACCTGCTGGGGTCAGGGTCAGGACACCCCTGGCCTGTAGTGTCCCGTATGCCAACAGCCCTGCACATAGGTGCTGTCCCCACGGGACGAATGCCGTCTCCCCACCAGGCGGGTGACCGAGTGGATGAAAATGCTCCTAAGAGCTCCTGGGTTCCTTCGTGAGCCAGGTCGCGACCCCTGTGCCTAAAAAATGGTCATGCCGGGGCATGGGGTCAGAAGGGGTGCATTCCTGCCCCAACCTAGGCACTGGCTAGCTTAGGGCTCTGGGCACCTGGGGAACAGGAGGCAGTCCAAATGAAGAAGAGGCCTCCGTCCCTCTGGAGAGGAGAGCTCACCCCCGAGACCCCTCAGAATACCCACAGACAGAGGCCCTAAGCGGATGCTGAGGAGACACAGTGGAGCCCCCAGAACAATCCATCTTCCACTGTCATCGTGTAAATGTCTTTCCTCTGCGGGTTTCCAGGGACAGGTCTGAGAGGTAGGAAGGCATGTGTTATGAGCTGCATCTCACGATAGGGAAACTGAGGCTCAGAGAGGTTGGAGGACAGCCCAAGCTCCCACAGCCAGTATTTCTACCATCTACCCTCTCCTGCCTCGCTACCATCACTCTGTAGGAGGCAACCACGAACTCGGCCTTGGACTCAGCCACGAACCCCAGAATCAAATCCCAGCTCACCTCTCCCTAGCTGTGTGACCTTGGGCAAGTTACTTAACTTCTCTGTGCCTTCTCTTCCTCACGTGTAAAAAGGAATTCTAGTATTAGTACCTACCTGCCCAGGCTGTCACAACAATTAATCCATCACTGCACACTAACGATCGTTTATGGTGCTCAGCCTGGAGAACATTCGGGGCGGCGGAGTGGGCTTGCATCTCTCTGCAAGGCCAGCCTGGGAAGGTGTCCCGGAATAAACATTCACAACCTTTCTCCTCCTGTCTACCTAAACAGGTACATTCCTAGCCACCTGCTTTGCTCTCCAGGGCTTGGGCCTAGGGTGAGGCAGGTAAGGCATCCAGGGTGCAAAACTTAAGGAGTCGCTACCTGCCAGGTGCACACCCCACATCCGCAGGACCCTGAGAGCGGTGCCTCATTAAATCTTTCACTGCATCCACCCTGTGCCAGGCCTGGGGATCTCCCAGGTTTGTGCCCTAGACCCCCTGCATCTGTCTGTCTGTCTGTCTGTCTGTCTGTCTGACAGTCACTCAGATGCACATGGTTCTGAGGACAGGTGGCAGGTGGCTGCTTCTCCAAACCCCTCTGCCTCCCCTCCTTGGTGTCTGCCTCCCAGGGTGGGAGGGTTTGTCTTGGGGCTCCAAGCAGCCAGGCCCCCTGGTGGCTGGGATCTGGCCAGGCAGCACCCCCACACCCCGGCTCCCACCCGCCTTCCCAAGGAGGGACTATGAATTGAGTTCTAATGAGAAATTAATACGGCAGCTGTGTTAACAACTCATGATAATGGCAAAGTCATTACAAAAAGATTCTTTGCATGTTTTTAATTACAGCAATTAAGGGGGAAGTCAATAAACATCAGCACCCCGCCCCACCAGCTCTCTTCTTGCCCCCACCCTGGAGTCTCTTTGTTTTTTTTTAAAGTCGCCATAAATTTCTGGTGCACGGCAATTGGGCTGAGAGGCTGTGAGGGTGGGAGAGCCTGTCGGGTCCACAGCTTCCCTGAGGCCGCCTGTTGTCCACATCCAGATCCCGTGGGCACCTCTCTGTTCTCCTCACCTGGGCCACATCCCCGACCCCTCCCTCAGCCCTCACCCAGTTGGCCGTTAGCTCAGACTTGAAACCCCCCAGCTCCAAGCCTGGCAGACACCACAGGGCAAAGGGCCCCGGCCCGTCAGGGGGCCTCGCCTGCTGCCCATTCTACCTGGAAGCCTGGCAGCCACTCGTGCAGAAAGGAGTTGAGGGCATCGAGCCCATTGTCACACGGGCTAGGGTTGATGCCCCAAATGCCACCAATGGACCTGTTCTTAATTCTCAGTGGGAGTGTGAATATTGAATGTAGAGTATTTAGGGGCCATGTGACCGTTCAGGAAAACATTCCTGTGTCTTTCTGGAGCCCCCAATTTACCTGCATGTTTAACTCACTCGTGAAACAACTGTTGCTGTACACCCACTGCATGCTCAGCTCTGTCCTAGGCGGTGAGGGCACAGGGGACAAAACCAAGACACACGTCCCTCCCCTCGAGGAAAGTAGTAGGGGCAACAGAAGTTAAAAGGAGAATATATAATAGAGTATAGAAGGCCCACGCAGAAAAATAAAGTGTTATAAGGAAAAATGAAAGCAGGTGAGAGACATGGAGGCTGGGCCAGGGGTCCTATTCGATATGGTGGCTGAGGAAGGCCACCTGAGGAGGTGACACTGAGCAGAGTCTCAAGGGAAGCAAGGGGTGAGCCATGCATACAAAGGGGTAAGGTCTTTCCAGGCCAGGGAATAGCAAGTGCAAAGGCCCTGGAGCAGACTTGGGTGTCTGAGGGCAGGGTGGCTGGAGCAGAGTGAGGGAAGTAGAGCATGGAAGGAGATGTGGCTGAGGAGGTGGGGCGTGGGGACAGACAGTGGTGTTTTAGGATGCAGTCAGCACTTCAGATGTTACTCAGAATGCATGGAAGTCACGGATGGTTGTGGGCAGAGGCATAGATAGGATCTGATCAGAGGGAGAAGCATTGTTTTCATAATATACAAAACCACAATGAAATACCATTCCATGCCCACAAGATTGGCAAAAACCAAAAAGTCTAGCAAGACCAAGTATTGGTAGGAGCTCCCATCCCTGCTGGTTGGAGTGTGAATTGGGAAATTAGTGCAAATTTGGAAAACAGTTCAGATGATCTTGTAAAATTAACGTGTGCACCCCTATACCCCAGCAATCCCGTTGTCAGGCACATACTCTGGAGATTCCCTTAGCTGTGTGAGCCAGGGGACCCCCATAAGACTGTTCTCAGCAGGACAGCAAAACAGCGGAAACAAACCCCATCTACAGCAGGACTGGGCTCCCTCAATACACGGACACCCACGCAGCGCGAAAATGCCTGAACCAGGAGTGAGGACATGGTCAGAGTGCCAAACAAAAGGTGACACCCGAAAAGCAAATCACAGTAGAGGATGCAGAACTCCCAGGTATAAAGGCTTAGAAACAGACCAAATGAACCTTCAACTCTTTGTGGATGCATGGATGTGTGGTGAAACTTGAAAAAACAAAACCAAAACAATGGCGTGATTGACACACATTCAGGATGGCAGTTACCTCTGGGGAAGGAGGGGATGTGACTGGGAGGGACACCATGGGGAGGGGGACGAGGTTTGCTAGTGTTCTATTCCTTATGCTGGGTGGCAGGTACGTGAGTGTTCATTCTATTCTTCTTCTCTAAACTATACATATAATTATATTCACTCTTTTGTATGCATGACATATTTCACGATAAAAAATGTTTTAAAAATAAATAAAAGCAATGAATATATTCTGAAGCAGAATGTATGCTTTACGAGACCTCTTAGGATATAACAAAGACATCAGGAATAATTTTTAGGCCACATCCAGCTGTGCCGCAGGCCCACACTTTTTTGCTCTTGAGGGAATTTGTTAGGAAAGTTGGATCAGTGCTCCAAGGCATAACATGGTGTATTAACAAGCATGTACCTTGGAGAAAAAGTGTAGTAAATAAACCCTTATCTCTTTTTATCTCAGTGTGAGTGAGTTGTCCTGGGAGATCCTGGATCCCCAGCCCCTGTCCCTGTGTGGCCCTCCTTTTCTTCAGCTTCTCCTGCACTGGCTGGCTGAGTGGACTCCCTCTTAGCAGCCCCTCGCTGCGGCAGTTTAGGACATACGGGCCTGTTCCCTGGGCCCTGTGAGCAGAGGCAAGGGGCTCCCTGAGCAGACCTAGGAAGCCCATTTGACAAAGTGGAGTGGAGAGAATGGGAGGGTACTAGGGGCCTAAGAGCCACAGTGAGGTGGGGAGGTTGTGGGGTGGAAAGGTGGAGGAGAATGTCACCTGCAAAACTTGGACTAAGGCCAGCTCTGCCCTTCCTTCATCCATCCATCCCACCATCCATCCATCCACACATACAAACATCCATCCCTCCATCCATCCACCCGTCCCTGTCTCCATCCATCCCTTCCTCTCTCCACTCATCCATCTATACATACATACATACAATCATCCATCCCTCTCTCTCTCCATCTCTCCTTCCCTTCATCCGCCCATCCCTCCCTCTCTCCCCCATTCATCCCTCCACTCGTTCAACTATACATCCATCCATACATGCATACAATCGTCCATCCCTCCATCTCTTCCTCCCTCCATCCCTCCCTCCTTTCACCCCTCCCTCCCTTCACTCATCCAACTATCCATTCATCTATCCATCCATCCATCCATCCAAACATCCATCCATCTACTGAACAAACCTACAACCCTGCCCTATTGGCATTCTTTTCTTTCGTCTAACTACCCCTTCTCTCCTACCTCCTAGCCTTCACATACTCTCTTCCCTTTGGACCATTATGCCCTCCCCCTCACACACACACAGAGCTAACATCTACTCCTTATTTATATCTCTGCTTAAAAGGAGCCTCTGCTCACCTCCCAGTCTAAAGTAGGTTCCCCTTATCCTGCCTTTCATAGAAACCCCTGTTCCTTCTTCCTAACAGTTGTCACAGAGTGTCACTGAATCTTCGTTTGTGGGTTGGTTTGCTTATGCCTGTCTCCCTGACCAGACTATAAGCTCCATAAGGGCAGGAGCAGGTCATTCTCCAGTCCCCACCATAGAGCCTACCTCACGCACAGTAGGAGCTCAATAAAGAGTCATTGCATGATGGCATTGGTTGAGTTTAGAGAGAACCTACTGTGTGCAGAACACGAGGAAGCCAGGTGTCTTGTAGGGATTTTCTCATGAATATAACGGCCTCTTGAAGCTTACAATGTGGTAGAAAGAGATAAAGAATGTGCGTGGAGAATTTTAATGCAGAGCGTGAATCACGAAAGAGGGGGAGAGGCCTTGCCAAGGGAGGCCGGGTTTGAGGGCGGGCCCCGCTCAGCCCTGACTGCTTAACAGAGGATAAGCCCCCACCTCCATGAGCTTTAATTTCCTCACTGACGAAATGGAGCTAAAAAAACTAGAGGATGGAGGAAGAAACACTGTGACCATGAAATTGCTTTAAATTGTTCAAATATATCTTCAGAGTTCTGGGAAGAGTTTTTTAAACGTATAAAATCATGGTAAGAACTGAAATCAACGTGATTTATTGATGCAATTTTTTATAAACAGAGCCAAGTAGAAGAAATTAATAAACAACTAAAAATGTGTATTTATTCAAGTTGAGCTTGTCGTGTTATTATGCAGATTGAATGAGACAAAGAATGTGAAATCTCCCTAGAGGGAAAACTGACGTACAGTCCGTATGCAACAGGTTCTTGCTCTTTAATTCTATTTGGGGGTGAGGGTGGGTAATCAAACTGTGAAAGCTGTATAGGATTCCAATACTTTAGTACTACAAATAGTAGGTAGGCTTTTCAGCACTTTGATATACTCTTCCCGTTTCCATGTCTGCATCACAGATTACCTCAAAACGTGACGGTGTACGAAGGCATTGATTATGCTCACGGCTTCTGTGAGTCTTGAGTCTGGACAGACCACGGTAGGGACAGCTTGTCTCTGCTTTTGGTCACTGAGGTCTCAGCAGGAAGACCCAAAGGCTGGGGGCAGAGACTATCTGAGAGCTCACATGTTCGTTCACGCGTACAGTGTTGATGCCGGCTGTCATCTGGAGACCTCAGCTCCTCCCCGTGTGGGCCGCCCATGTCTGTGTGAGCTAGATGGAGCTTCTTTATGACATGGGAGCTGGATTCCAAGCAAGAGTGTTTGGAGAGAGAGAGCCAGGTGGAAGCTGTATTCTTTTGATGACATAGCCTTGGAAGTCATGTAATGTCACTTCCAGCATATTCTACTGGTGGAGTAGTGACAAATCCCCCAGATCCCCAGATTCAAGGAGGAGGAACCTAGTCCCACCTGTTGTGGGAGCAGGTACTCATAATGTAAGAAGAGCCTGTTGGATGGGAGAGAAATATTGACGCAGCCACTCTGGAAAGAAGCAGCCTGATACACACACATATTATGTCATGTCATCCTGGCTGTAACCTGTGAGGAAGGGACTCTTCTTAACTCTGTTTTACAGAAGAGGGAATTCAAGCTCAGCAAGGCCAAAATTTTGCCCAAGGTCATACCTATAAGTGACAGCCGTAGGATTTGAACTCAGCTCTCAGTGGCCCCTACCATTACATTCACTGCCTGTCAAACTGAGGACAAAGATGCCAACAGCTCATTTTATTTCTTGAGATATTTAATTGGCCAGATCCCTCTGGGATGCTGTTGAACCATGGAGCCTTGGGAAATGATGGCTTGTTCTGGTGGCGTTCCAGGCAGAGGCCTGAGGGGAGAAGAAGGATGTAACTCAGCATGACGGGAGAGACACATGACCTGGTGTGGGCATTCAGACAGCCAGGGTTGCTTGGGGTCTGACTGGGGTGGGGGGACCTTGAATCCAGGTAAAGGGATTTAAACTTTCCTGGGGCAATAAGGAGGTACTAAAGGTTCTGAGCAAGTTGGTGATATGGTCAGAAAAACTAATCAGGAGAGTGCGGAAGATGGATGGGAGGGGATCCCATGTAGGAGACGATGTGGGGAAGGAGTCGATGCAGCTGGAGTGATGGGCTAGCTTATTGGTGGGGCCTAAGGGAACAGAGGGGCCTTGGGAATTGAGAGCAATATTCCAGAGGAAGAGCCGAAGGGCTTTGTGGGGACCGGGACGGGAAGCACCATGAAAGGCTCCAAGGCTTTGGGCCTAGGTGCTCTGGGCAGGTGTGGGAGGGGGAGCTATTAGCAGAACTAAGAACGCAGGAAGGAGGGCATGGAGAGGAGGTAAAGAATACCCAACGTTTTCTGTTGGAAGTTGGGTGTTGGGTGTTAGGGCTCAAGGAAGAGCCAGGGCAGACGGACAGTCTTTGCAGAGAGATTGAGGTCAAACCCATTAGGTCAGGCGAGGAGAGAATGAAGCCGAGGGCTTTGGGAAATGAGAGTGCCAGCCAGTAGTTCTCAAACTTCGGTGTGCAGCTGGATCTTCCGGAGAGCGAATCAAGACCTCAGACCCAGGCGCCGGGGAGCCGGGCCTGTCGGCGCCCCGGGGAGAGAGGAAGCATGGGAGCAAGTCTGTGGACTTACCATGCCCAGGGGATTCTGAGGCCACCAAAGTGTAAGGTGGGAGCCCAAACAGTAGTTCTCAACCTTGGCTCACGCTGGACCTACCTGAGCAGTGTAGAAATACCCACGTCTAGGTCCCACCCACCCCAGAAGGTTCTTACCTCTGGGAATATTAAAGGGGATTCTGAGGTGCAGCCAGGTTGGGGTCTCCTGGGTGAAGGAGAGGAAGAAGAGGCAGGTGGTATTCCAGGGGCTGAGAAATAACAAGGCAGCAGGAGGCCAGGTAGCTGAGGACGTGGCCCCCGTGGTCCGGGAGGGAACGAGTGGGCCACGGGGAAACGAAACCAAGGTGTCGGTGGTCTGAACTGTACTGCACGTGGGGATGCTGACGGGCAGCCCGCACCCACACCCCAAGCCAGCGAAATCTGAAGTTTGGGGGCGAGACCGGGCATGAGCATTCTTTAACTCTGTAGGTGATTCTTGCTGACACTCAGCCAAGTCTGAGGACAAACATTGTTTCTCACACGTGTGTATGGACACACTTCACTGGGAGTCTTGTTAAAATGCAGGTTCTGATTCAGCAAATCTGGAGTGGGGCCTGAGACTCTGCATTGCTGACGGGCACCCAGGCAGTGCCTGTGCTGCTGGTCCATGGACCACACTTTGAGCAGTGAGGAAGTGTACATCAACACTCAAGAGTCATGGTGATCTGCTCTGTACCAACACCCCTCCCCACATCCCGTCTCCAAGCCCCTTCCATTAGAATCAGACCCACTGTGATGCCAGCTGGCAGGTGGGCAACCAGAAGTCTTCCTGCTGCATCTCCACTGCTCTCTGCTCCCCTCCTTGCGACAGAACATCAGAGCTGGAATCAGTGTGCCCTCCTTACCTGCCAAGGGGGATGGCACATTTCAGAAAGAGCAATAGGTATTTAGGTTCACACAGACGTGTACCCGCACACACTTGCCACCCAGAGACAGGAGGGAAATCATATCACACCCGTTTAGAGCATGCAAGACCCCCACCTCTTCAGCCTACCCACCCTTCCCTCCCACCAAGGGCAGGGGAGACCCCCCCCCCACAAGACGTGCCCTTCACCTCACATCTCAACCCCTGCCAAACAGTAGGGCTGGGAAGGAGGGACAACTCTGCCTGAGGCCAGACTCTGAGGTCTGAGTTCAAAGCCTGGCTCTGACCCTTACTAGCCATGTGACCTTGGACAGGTCAATGAACCTCTCTGAGCCCATTTGAGCAGTGTTTTCATTGTAAAATGTAGGAAATAATGACCTACCTCTCATGGTTGTTGGATGAATCAATTGATTCATAGATATCTGGATATAAATGGATATGAACCCCAAAAGCACAGAGTAGGGCACAGCATGGCAATAGGGTTTGAGGGTGGGGTGGTGTCCCCCTTCCGCATGGTCATCCTGTGTGCCCCGTGTGTTCCTTCTGCAGCCGCCGCTCCCAGCCCAGGAGCAGGGCAGCCTCTGCGGCTGACCTCCGGCCCCGGAGTCTCGCTTACGTTCTTCTCTCCGCAGACATGGGGAGCTTCGAGGAGGGCGAGAAGCACCAGAGCGTCTCCCACGGAGAGGCAGCCGTCATCCGCGCCCCTCGCATCGCCAGCTTCCCCCGGCCACAGGTGACCTGGTTCCGGGAGGGCCGCAAGATCCCGCCCAGCAGCCGCATGTGAGCCCTGCTCTGGGGGGAATGGGGAGGCGGGGGCAGACGAAGTTTGGGGCCAAAGCCCGCAAAATGCTGAGCAGAGCACTCGCTGCAGAAGCCTTTTTCAGCTCTTCTGGGACGTAGCCAGATTGGGGACCCCGCAGATGATAAAGTGTAGTTTCCAAGGGGCTTTCTGGGAAGGTGCATGCAAAGACACGGAACCAGGACAGCTCAGTCTCCTTCCTGGGGAATCCCAGGGCGTTGGCTCCACTCTCAGCTGGAGAATAATTCTGCCTCTCAGAGCACTTAAAAAACCCAAAGAGGCACAGACAGAGGCGTCATCACCTTGGTTACAGGTCCAGGCGAACACCGCCAGGGAGCCGTGGGAGGGCCTGGCCTCTCCCTACAGGGCGCGGCCCCGGGTGTTTCCGCTGTGCCGTGTGGCTGGGCAGCCGCTGCTGTGCGGGCTGTGTCTTTTGGCTGCGGGGAGGAGGGCAGGCCCAGCAGGGAGAGAAACACACGGCCCTTTCAGCGTTAACAAGGACCCCTCTGTGTGGCCCAAGGCGTTGGCTGTGGCAGCCTGGCTTGTGGGCAGGAGTGATGGAGCCAACACCTCCATCACCGTGTATATATCTCCACAGAGGGCGAAGGCCAGAGCATTTCCTCCTGGGACACACCCGGCCCTCCTGATCCCCCCTGAGGGTCTGGAGCTGGCTTTCCTCTGTGGCACTCTGCCTCTCTCCGACTCCCAGAAAAGAGGGAAGTCCATTCTTGTCCTCAGTCAACTGAGGGTGGAGCCCGGCCTGCTCTCTGTAGGAAGCGGGAGCCCAGATGGACAGTTCTTGCCTTTGGGGACCGTGAAGTCTAGGGAGAGACACACAGTAGTTCTAGCATGGTAAGATCCTGGCAGTGACAGCGGCTGTGAGTTCACTGAGCTCCTGCTGTGTTCTCCAGCTGGGCTGAGCACCCTCTCCTCCAGAACCGGGCATGCTTCCATGGAGGAAACCATCCCCAGAGCGCAGGCTTAAGAGATACTTGTCGAACGGGTGACCCTCACAGTAACACTGTCAGGCGGCTGGTTTTATCCCCATTTTACAGATGGTAAAGTAAAGCCCTCAAAAGTTTAACTACTCTGCCACATCTCACATGGCCACTCCCAGGCTTGTTGACTCCCCGCGTCAGGGTCCTTAATGCTGTCTTATGGGAAAATTATGTGAGAGATATGGGAACAAAAGAGATAAAGTGATTGTACTTGTTGGTCCTGGTACCGTGATTCTCAGCCTGGCCACCTGTGAAATCATTTGGGACAATTTAAAATATCTTGATCTTTAGATCCTAACCGCCCCCACACACATATTCTGATTTCATTGAAATGGAGTGTACCCTGGCATCAGAATTTTGTTTTTGTTTAATTGAGGTCATAATAGTTTATAACATTGTGAAATTTCAGTTGTACGTTATTTGTCAGTCACCATACCTATGTGCCCCTTTATCTTCGTGCCCACCCTCCACCCCGCTTCCCCTCTGCTAACCACTAATCTGTTCTCTTTGTCCGTGTGTTTATCTTCCACATATGAGTGAAATCATTTGCTGTTTGTCTTTCTCAGTCTGGCTTATTTCGCTTGACATAATTCCCTCCAGGTCCATCCATGTCGTTGCAAATGGGACGATTTTGTCTTTTTTAATGTCTGAGTCGTATTCCATTGATCAGTCATGGGTACTTGGGTTGCTTCCACATCTTGGCTATTGTGAATAATGCTGCAGTGAACATAGGGGTGCATAAGTCTCTTTGAATTGTTGATTTCAGGTTCTTTGGATAAATACCCAGTAGTGGAATAGCTGGGTTGTATGGTATTTCCAGTTCTAATTTTTTGAGAAATCTCCATACTGTTTTCCATAATGGCTGCACCAGTGTGCATTCCCACCTGCAGTGGACGAGGGTTCCCTTTTCTCCACACCCTCTCCAACATTTGTTCTTTTTTGTCTTGGTGATTATAGCCATTCTAACAGGTGTAGTAAGGTGATATCTCATTGTAGTTTTGATTTGCATTTCCTTGATTATTAGTGATGTTGAACATCTTTTCATGTGCCTGTTGGCCATCTGTATATCTTCTTTGGACAAACGTCTGTTCATATCTTCTGCCCATTTTTTGATCAGGTTATTTGTTTTTTTGTTGTATGAGTTCTTTATATATTTTGGAGATTAAGCCCTTGTCTCTGACATGTCTCTGATATGATTTACAAATATTTTCTCCAAGTTGGTAGGTTGTCTTTTCATTTTGTTCCTGGTTTCCTTTGCCTTGCAGAAGCTCTTTAGTCTGACAAAGTCTCATTTGTTTATTTTTCCTTTTGTTTCCCTTGCCCAAGTAGACAGAGCATTTGAAAAGATCCTTCTGAGACCAATTTTTCTGCCTATATTTTCTTCTAGGAGTTTTATGCTTTCGCATCTTACCTTCAAATCTTTAATCCATTTTGAGTTAATTCTTGTGTATGGCCAAAGATAATGGTCTACTTTCATTCTTTTGCATGTGGCTGTCCAGTTTTCCCAATGCTATTTGTTTACTTATTTATGTAATTTAAAGATTGGCACCTGACTTAAGATCTGTTGCCAATCTTATTTTTTTTCTTCACCTCCCTAAAGTCCCCCGGTACATAGCTGTATATTCTAGTCGTAGGTCCTTCTGGCTCTGCTACGTGGGACGTCACCTCAGCATGGCTTGATGAGCGCTGCTAGGTCCAAGCCCAGGATCCAAACCAGTAAAAACCCAGTCCACCAAAGCAGAGGGCGCAACCTTAACCACTCAGCCATGGGACTGGCCCCAACACTGTTTATTGAAGAGACTTGCCATTCTCCATTGTCTTGGCTCCCTTGTCGAAGACTAGCTGTCCATAGATGTGTGGTTTTGTTTCTGGGCTTTCAATTCTGTTCCACTGATCTGTGTGTCTGTTTTTGTGGCAGTACCATGCTGTTTTGATCACTATGGCTTTGTAGTACATTTTGAAGTCAGGGTTTGCGATGCCTCCAGCTTTGTTCTTTTTTCTCAGGATTGCTTTAGCTATTCGAGGTCTTTTGTTGCCCTGTATGAATTTTAGAATTCTTTGTTCTATTTCCATGAAGCATGTCTATGGTATTCTGATTGACATTGCATTGAATCTGTAGATTGCTTTAGGTAGTATGGACGTTTTAACTATGTTTATTCTTCCAATCTATGTGCATGGAATGTCTTTC
This sequence comes from Equus quagga, assembly GCF_021613505.1. Lineage (NCBI taxonomy): Eukaryota > Metazoa > Chordata > Mammalia > Perissodactyla > Equidae > Equus > Equus quagga. The sequence goes on along the minus strand of NC_060277.1, from coordinate 108,315,562 downwards.
TATTTCTTTATGTCATCATTGTATAAGTGTCTCACCTCCTTGGCTAAATTTATTTCTAGATGTTTTATTTTTATGTTGCTATTGTAAGTGGGATTGTATTCTTGAGTTCTCTTTCTGTTAGTTCATTATTAGAGTATAGAAATGCAACTGAGGGTCCAGCCCCGTGGCCGAGTGGTTAAGTTCGCGTGCTCTGCTTTGGTGGCCCAGGGTTTTGCTGGTTCAAATCCTGGGCACAAACATGGCACCGCTCATCAGGCCATGCTGGGGCGGCGTCCCACATGCCACAACTAGAAGGACCCACAACTAAAAATACACAACTATGTACCAGGGGGCTTTGGGAGAAAAAAGAAAAATATAATCTTTAAAAAAAAAAAAAAGAAATGCAACTGATTTTTGTAAGTTGATTTTTTTACCCTGCAACTTTGCCATAGTTTTTGATTATTTCTAATAGTTTTCTGATGGATTCTTTAGGGTTTTCTGTATATAAAATTGTGTCATCTGCAAACAGTGAGAGTTTCACTTCTTCATTGCCTATTTGGATTCCTTTTATTTCTTTTTCCTGCCTAATTGCTCTGGCCAAAACCTCCAATACTATGTTGTATAAGAGTGGTGAGAGTGGGCACCCTTGTCGTGTTCCTGTTCTCTGAGGGATGGCTTTCAGTTTTTCCCCATTGAGTATGATGTTGGCTGTGAGTTTGTCATATGTGGCCTTTATCCTGTTGAGGTGCTTTCATTCTATACCCATTTTCTTGAGAATTTGATCATACACAGATGTTGGATGTTATCAGATGCTTTCTTTGCATCTATCGAGATGATCATGTGGTTTTTATTCCTCCCTTTGTTAATATGGTGTATCACATTGATTGATTTGCAGATGTTGAACCATCCCTGTGTCCCTGGTATAAATCCCACTCGATCATGGTGTATGATCCTTTTAATGTATTGCTGTATTCGGTTTGCCAATATTTTGTTGAGGATTTTTGTATCTATGTTCATCAGAGATATTGGCCTGTAATTTTCCTTCTTTGTATTGTCTTTATCTGGCTTTGGGATCAGGGTGATGTTGGCCTCATAGAATGAGTTAGGAAGTGTTCCATCTTCTTCAATTTGTTGGAATAGTTTGAGAAGATGGGTATTAAATCTTCTTTGAATGTTTGGTAGAATTCTCCAGAGAAGCCATCTGATCCTGGACTTCTGTTTTTTGTGAGTTTTTGATTACCGTTTCAATCTCTTTACTTGTGATTGGTCTATTCAGATTCTCTGTTTCTTCTTGATTCCATTTTTGGAGGTTGTATGAGTCTAAATATTTATCCACTTCTTCTAGATTGTCCAATTATTGGCATATAGTTTTTCATAGTATGTTCTTATAATCCTTTGTATTTTGGAGGCATCCATTGTAATTTCTCCTCTTTCCTTCCTAATTTTTTTTATTTGAGCCTTCTCTCTTTTTTTCTTAGTGAGTCTGGCTAAGGATTGGTCAGTTTTGTTTATCTTCTCAAAGAACCAGCTCTTAGTTTCATTGATCCTTTCTACTGTTTTGTTTCTTTGTTTGTTTCTATTCCATTTATTTCTACTCTAATTATTATTTCCCTCCTTCTGTTCCTTTGGCCTTTGTTCTTCTTTTTCTAGGTCTATTAGATATAGTTTAAGATTACTTATTTGAGATTTTTCTTATTTGTTAAGGTGGGCCTGTATTGCTATGAATTTCCCTCTTAGGACCACTTTTGCTGCATCACATATGAGTTGGCATGGTGTATTTTCATTTTCATTTGTCTCCAGGTGTTTTTTGATTTCTCCTTTAATTTTTTCATTGATCCATTGGTTGTTCAGTAGCATGTTGTTTAGGCTCCACATATTTGTGACTTTCCCAGCTTTTTTCTTGTAGTTGATATCTAGTTTCATAGCATTATGGTCAGAAAAGATGCTTGATATGATTTCAATCTTTTTAAATTTATTGAAGCTTGCCTTGTTTCCCAGCATATGGTCTATCTTTGAGAATGTTCCATGTGCACTTGAGAAGAATGTGTATTCTGATGTATTTGGATGGAGAGTTCTATATCTATCTATCAAATCCATCTGGTCTAGTTTTTCATTTAATTCCACTATTTCTTTGTTGGTTTTCTATCTGGATGACCTATCCATTAATGTAAGTGGGGTGTTAAGGTGCCCTACTATTATTGTGTTGCTGTTAAAATTCCCCTTTTAGGTCTGTTAATAATTGTTTTATGTATTTTTGTGCTCCTGTGTTAGATGCATATATATTTGTAAGTGTTATATCCTCTTGGTGGAGTCTCTCTTTTGTCATTAAATACTATCCTTCTTTGTCTTTCACTGCCTTTTTTATCTTGAAGTCTACTTTGTGTTGTATAAATATAGCAACACCTGCTTTCTTTTGTTTGCCATTAGCTTGGAATATTGTCTTCCATCCCTTCACTCCAAGCCTGTATTTGTCTTTAGACCTGAGATGTGTTTCCTGGAGGCAGCATATTTTTGGGTCTTGTTTTTTAATCCATCCTGCCACTCTGTGTCTTTTGATTGGAGAATTCAATGCATTTACATTTAATGTGATTATTGATATATGAGGGCTTCGTACTGCCATTTTATCACTTGTTTTCCAGTTGTTCTGTATTTCCCTTCTTTCTTGTCACATGTATTTCTGACTGCCAATTTATTTTAGTTATTCTCTGTGATGATTTTCTCAGTTTTCTCTTTATTTATCATTTGTGTCTCTGTCCTGATTTTTTGCTTAATGGTTACCATGAGGTTTGTATAAAAGATCTCATAGATGAGATAGTCTGTTTTCTGATAGCCTCTTATTTCCTTAGACTAAGCTGGTTCCATCCCTCTCCTCTTCCCCATCTAAGTTGTTGTTACAACTTATTCCATTTTGTATTGTGAGTTTGTGATTAAAATGAAGTGATTATAGTTATTTTTGATGATTTCCTTCCCTTTATCTTTAATGTTATAATTAAATGTTTGCTAACCTGTTCTGATAGAGAGCTGCAATTTCTTGATTTTGTCTATCTATTTATCCCCTTGCTCAAGGCTTTGTAAATCCTTTTTTTTTTTTAAGGTGTGAGGGCCCTTTTGCTTATTTCTTGTGGCGGGGCTGGTTCTTATGGTGATGATCTCCCTCAGCTTTTTTTAATCTGGGAAAGTCTTTATTTCTCCATCAGATCTGAAGGATAATTTCGCTGGATAGAGTATTCTTGGCTGAAAGTTTTTGTCTTTCAGAAGTTTGAATATATCATTCCACTCTCTTCTAGCCTGTAAAGTTTTTGCTGAGAAATCCACTGAAAGCCTGATGGGGTTCCTTGTAAGTTATTTTCTCCTGCCTTGCTGCCCTTAATATTTTTTCTTTGTCATTGACTTTTGCCAGCTGTACTAATATATGCCTTGGAGAAGGTCTTTTTACGCTGATGCAATTAGGAGTTCTATTAGCTTCATTTACATGTAATTCCAGCTCCTTCCTCAAGTTTTGGAAGTTCTCAGCTATTATTTCTTTGAACAAGCTCTCTGCTTCTTTCTCCCCCTCTTCTCCCTCTTGAATACCTATAATCCTTATGTTGCATTTTCTAATTGAGTTGGATATTTCTTGGAGAATTTCTTTATTTGTTTTTAGTCTTAGTTCTCTCTCCTCTTCCACCTGAAGCATTTCTATATCTTTGTCCTCTAAATTACTAATTCCGTCCTCCATAATATCAGCTCTGTTTTTTAAAGATTCCAGATTTTCCTGTATCTCATTCGCTGTGTTTTTCATCTCCAGCATTTCTGATTGTTTTTTTTGATAGTTTCAATCTGTTTTGTGAAGAATTCCCTCTGTTCATTAGTTTTGTTCCTGATTTCATTGAACTATCTTTCTGAGTTTTCTTGTAACTCATTGAGTTTCTTTATGATAACTATTTTGAATTCTCTGTCATTTAAGTTGTAAATTTCTGTGACTTCAGGATTGATTTATGGGTACTTGTCATTTTCCTTCTGGTCTGGAGTGTTAGTATACTTCTTCATGCTATTTGATGGGGTGGACTTTTGCCCTCGCATAGTGGTAGTATCAGGTCACAGATTCTACCTGCTACCACTTGAAGGGGCAGGAGCTGTGTTTTCTGAGCCTGCCATGAACACTGGCAGATGTGCCTGACCGTTGAAAGCTGTGCTGACAGGGCCTGTCTGTGCTTACCTGCTGGTCACTGTCACTCCTCACATGTAGGCACATAGGTGCTCTGGTGGGGGTCCCACACTCTGACCAGCTGGCTGAGCTGGTGTGCCAGGCAGGATTGAAGGAGGGTTGCTCTCTCTCTCACACGTGTGGTCCCATGGGTTCCCACTCTGCACTCGCCGTCTGCCCACCTAGGATGCTCAGCTTGGTGGGGACACCCCCATAATTGCTTAGCCACCTCGGTGTGGAGTGTTCCCACAGGTCAGGAGGCAACTCTGAGGAGTGAAGGCATTCCTGCAGAGGGCTGCCTTTCCCCTTCCCCCTCTCAGAGTTGCACACCAGCTGCCACGCAAGGTCCTGTGCCCTAGGCCACTGCCTCCCAGGAGGGTCCAGCACTCCCACCTTCAGATGCACATCTGCACAGATCTCTCAGACTCTACTGTGTGTGTGAATGTTTCTGTTGGTTTATGCATGTCCTTTTCATTATACCTTAGGGGCAAGATACTAAGGGAAGAGCTCACTCTCCCATGATGCTGACATTACTCTCTCACAAATAATTTTTTAGTATAAGTGTGTTCCAAATGCTGCATGGGCACACTTATATTAAAATTTTATTCTCTATCTCAACTTGAACTGAGTATCTTATATTTTTCTTTGCTTAATCTGGCAACCATAACTCTCTGTAGGTTAGAAAGAGACAGAGAAAAGAGGGGATTCTCAAACATTTTTGAGGTTTTAGGACCCATGCTCTAATCTATGTCCTCCTTGAGATATCTGTTTGGTGGTTCAGAGATGTCTTAACCAGATCCAATATGCAGCACAGGGACAGGGGACAGGGTCCCCAGATGTGAGGTCCAGTGCAATTCAGGGAAACTTTGATTCATGGGTCTGAGAGCTGGGGAAGGGAGAACTCACTCCCCAGCCCAGCTATCACTGCCCCGGGCTGCCCTGGGCAGAGCTGCCACCCTGTCATTTTCGAGAGCCATGCCCCCTCGATGCCATGACACTGCTTCCTGCGTCACTCTCAGAGGAGGCACTGGCCAGCCAGCATCAGAATTTTTAAAAACTCCCCGGTGATTCTGACATGCAGTCACAATTGAGAACCACTTTCCTAGAATGTATCCATTATCTACAGACACAATAATGCCGCATAAAAAGTGGTCCCAGGGACCTGAAACAGTGAGCATATATTTGCCATATGGATCTGCAGGTTGGTGATCTTGGCTGGGCGCTCACTTGTCTGGGGTTGTCTGGCTATTGCCCTATCAGAGTTTCTGGGTGTCTCACCTCTACTCCACACATCTCGTCCTCCAGCCAGCTAGCCCTAGCATCTTCTCCTGGCAATTGCAGGGGAGCAGGAGAAGAAGCAGAAACAGATTTTTGAAGCCTCTGCTGACATCCTGTTGGCCTAAGAAAGTCACATGGTAGAGCTCAGAATCAAGAAGCAAGGAAATTGCCTCTGCCTGTTGAGCGAGAGGACCTGCAGAGTCACATGGCATAGAGTGTGGCTACAGAGTGGGTGAAGAGTCAGGGCAGAACCCCAGGTCAGTGGGTGGACCATGCTGTGTGAGTCAGAGCATGCTCCCCTGAGGCCTAAATAAGCTTCAATAAAACCGGCAGAGCATGGTGAAAGTTAACACTGATTCTGAGGTTAATTATAGAAGGGGAATGCTCTGCCACACGGGTGCTGAGACAGTTAGATGAGTCCTCACCCCTTCCTAACTCCTTTTTCCAAGATTATCTCACATGTCCTAGGTGTATCAATGATGGCATCCTGCAAGCCAATCAGTTGATAGTTGCTACCTGGAATACTGTGTTGAGAAGGATTCTGAAGCTTCATCCAGACTCAGTGGAAAGAGGGCCATGATAGATTGGCGATGTCTCCCGTGGCTGTGCCAATGGGGCATGTAGGCCTTTATCCACTATGTTTGCTGCAGTAGATGAAACCTTTCTCCAACCTCACTTCCATCATCCCTTTCCTAACACCTCTCTACCTCCTTTTTTCATTCCTGATCTCCGTCCTCACCCTCTTTTTATTCCCAGCAGCCTCTGGCACCCGGACAGAGCAGTCTTGGCATGCACACATGCACACCTTCATGGTCACACCCACTGCTTCCTGCCCTCTCCATCACTCTTACCAAACACGGACTAGAGCACCATGGTGATTTTGTCCAGCAATTGCAGTGAATTAATATTCATAACGAGAGGAAAGGCCCCTGGAAGCAAATTCTCTGGTGTCTGTTTGCCAGAGATACATATCTGATGAGCGGTATCAGCCAGAGGGGTGCGCGGGGCACTGACAGTGTGCACTATCTACAGAGGGCCGCTCTCCCTGCTGGGGCAGCGATGACGATTACAATGCCTCGCCCATTCCCTGGTGCTTATTATTGAAAAGGAGACAAGATTCTTAACCATGGCACATGCTGGGGGCTTTGGGCAGGTTCTCAGACGGTTTATTTTATTCTTAATTAAATTATCAATTGTGCCCCCATGGAGTCGAGAAAAAAGGGCTGGCTTAATAGGATTGTGGCCGGAAGGTGGGATGGGAGCTGGGCCAGTCAGAGAGGCGGGAAAGACCTAGTCAATTGAAACCAGAGAATTATGGCTGAACAATATAACCCAGCCCTCGCCTGAGCCCTGATGTCCACGCCCCTCAAGAATTCTCCTGCCAGCTTCTTTCCGTGGAGGTGTATCTGGGGGCAGCAGGCTGGAAGCCTCCTGGGTGCCAGGAACAGCTTTGTGCACTTTGGAAGTGAGGTACGGCCCTGTTCCAGAACCATCTATCAAGGGGATGGTCATCCTGCCGAAGGCTGTAAGCCCAGGGACCTCAGCCACCTGCTGAGGGCAGAGGGAGGACAGGTCATAAGGCCATCAGCACTTTGCAATCCCTCTGCCCCTGTTCCACTCCACGCTCGGGACTCGAACCCAGGCCCTGTGGGCCCCGGTGCAGAGTACTGTCCTCTCGTGCTAGTCGAGGCAGTGCCAGCTGCAGTAACAGACAGACCCCCAAATCCCAGGACTCAGCACATAGAAGTGCATTTCTTGCTCAAAGTCCCCCCATGGGCGAGGGATGGGAAGGGGCCTCTCCTCCACAGTCATTCAGGGACCCTGGCTGTGGGAGCTCTGCCATCACCAGCACTGGGCTTCCACGTTGCCCTGCACTGACGGGGGGGGGGGGGCAAGAACGTGGGCATCGTGCAGGGGTTCTTGTGGTCTCAGCCTAGCAGTGGGGCACATCCCTTCCTCCGTATCCCCCGGCTCAGCCACACTGCCCCATCTGGATACAAGGGGGCTGGGAAGGGCGGCCCCCAACTTCTCAACAACTACGGTACAGATCTTCCTCAGCTTACGACGGGCTTATGTCCTGGTAAACCTGCATATCGCCAGCCTGAGAAAAGATCAAAATTCAAACTTTGAAGCACAGTTTCTACTGAATGCTTATCGCTTTAGCACCATCGTAAAGTCAGAAAATTGCAAGTCAAATCATCGTAAGTCAGGGACCGTCTGTATCCGTGGAAGGGGCTCCCGAAACTGAGGTGGACACTGACCATCTCTGCCACCTCGACACGCCATCCCACCTAGGACAGGATATCTCCGTCGTGGTCCCGTCAACATTCAGGGCCTCATTCACTGTGCGGGCTGTCCCGTGCATGGAGGATGCTCAGCAGCATCCCTGGCCTCTGCCACCAGTTGCTTTTAGCACCCCCACAACTGTGACAGCCAAAGGTTGCCCAGACGTTGCCAAATGTCCCCTGGAGGGCAAAGCCACCCCTGGTTGAGAATCCCTGACCTGGAAGTCTCCACCATAATATAGACGAGATATAGCTAAAGGAGAGGACAGGGCTGGGGAGAGTCTTCCTGCTCTAGGAGAGAAGGAACTGGAGGTGGGAGCCGCCTTCTCTGGAGGCCACGAGGGGGCTCAGGCGATGCAGGTGAGCCGGAGAGTGGGACCAGGCCCTGCCCAGCGCACCCACCCATCGAAGGCTTCCTTCAACCTGCTCACATGATGCCCTGGCAACGGGAGTGGCTGGGGAAGCTGGAACCGCGTGGTCCAAGTGCACTGCTGAGCATCAGATTAGCCGTGACGTTGGCCCATGTGCCAGGTGAGGGCCGTGTGAGAGGGAGGGGGACAGGCTCAGGCCCCGGTGGGGAAAGAACAGAAGGAGCGACAGGAATCAGACTCGCTCACGCTCCGAGCTGGAAGGAACCCTCGCAAGCATCTGCTTCTGCCCCTTGCACAGAGGAGGAAACTGAGGCCTGGCAAGGAGGAGGTGACATGCTCCTAAGAGGCTGGGGCGGAGCTCCATCCCAGAGCTCACCCCTGCCCCGCCCAGAGCCCAGCCTCCCTGCCCCCAACCCTCGCCCACCCCTGCAAGCTACACTCAAGGGCAAGGGTCCCTGCAGGAGACACTCACGTGGGGAAATGGTCACCATCCTTGTCCCAGTTTTGCCACTTTTAAAATATTTTAGCTTGGCTCTGTTGCACCTCCCATCACCCCACTAACTGGTAGTTAAAAGAGGTCTTCAAAAAGAAAAAGGCCATCTTAGGGTACCCAAGAGTTGGGGCAGGAGGTCTTTGCCTTCCTACATCTCGGAGCTCCACTGACGGTGTGAGACTCAACACATGAACCCCCAAAACCAAGAGAGAGGGGACCGCAGCGTACCCTGGCTGGGAGAGGCGTTAGTGGGGATGTTTATTTGAGAGCGTGTTTAAAACTCTGTAACATTCATCTAATGGGAAAATTTGAAAAGAATTCAACTGGATTTGTCCTTGTTAAACTAACATTAAGGATGTTGAACAGCTGTCTCGGGCACATCACATTAAAATCTGGAGATAGACTTGACAAACTAATGGTTTTGCTTGTCACGGGGAGAACGGGTGAAGGGAGGAGCCGGGCAGAGTGGCCCAGGCAGCGCTCCCGGCTCTGTTTCACCCACATCGAGTTGGGTCCCCGGCTGCCCCCCTGGACCAGCCCCTCTTCTCTGCCTGCACACCTGGGTGCTGGGGGCTCCATGAGGGGATCTCAGCAGAGGGAGCCAGTTTAGAAGTAAACAGCCCCTGTCTGCACCCCACTGCCCGGCCAGCCTCTTTTCCTCCTCTCAGTCAGCCCAGACAATGCCACTTTTGTTGACTGGCTTCAGGGAGATGGAAATTGATACCCTAAGAAGGGGTTGGAGGGAGATGTGACCCCAGGAGTCTGCGTTCCGTCAACCTGTGGCCTTTGAATCAACCTAAATAAATTTAGGATTAGGTGAAGGCACTGGTTCTGGAATGGTCCTGCTCATTTCTAAATTCATTATCATCACTCATCATTCACTCATTCATTCATTCATTCCAAGACATTTTTTCAGTGTCCGGATGCTGCTGATGTAGAGATAACCACACACAGCCGTTGATGCTATGACAGGGAAAAGGGCAGAATCCCGCAGGAGCTCAGACCCCTAGTGCAGGCTTGGGGTGGGGGCAGGAAGCTTCACGCGGACAGTGGTCTCAGCGCTCTGGGCATGTGCTGTATTTGGGTCTGACCCCCAGTGCTGGCAGTGTGCTGGATTCTCTACAAACTGCACATGGCTGGAGTTTAGGCAGTAAATGGTTTTGGGGGTGTGCTGGAGGAGGGGCTCCGAGAGGCGGCTGCGGGGGGAGGTCTGGTCCAGCCACCTGCTTCAGGTCCCTGTTGCACCCATCGCTGGATGCTCAGAGCCCCTGAGGCCCCTGTCAGAGGAGTCCTTTTCCTCTTCCCAGAGCCATCACCCTGGAGAACACCCTTGTCATCCTGTCAACGGTGGCTCCCGACGCAGGCCGCTACTACGTGCAGGCTGTTAATGACAAGAATGGGGACAACAAGACCAGCCAGCCCATCACGCTCGCGGTGGAGAGTAAGTAAGCGGCAGAGCCTGGGACCGAGTGCGGAGCGTGTCATTAAATCTTGGGAATGGGGCTCCAGGGGGTCACTGGGAAGATGGAATGGCGGTGGAGGGGGAGGCGGGGCAGGAGACCTCCTGAAGAGGAGGAGACGCAGCTGGGGTGAGTGTGAGGGCAGAGGCAAGTCTGAGATTCTGCATCAGGAGAGGGGATGCCAGCCTGGTTGTTAGCGGGGCCACCGGAGACCTGGGGAGAGCGTGGATGTAGGAGAGAGCGTGTGCCTGTGTGGGTTACAGCCGCCCCTCGGGCTCAGGTGCTGAAGGGAGAGCATGCCAGTAGATGGGAAGTTTTTAAAGAAACACACCAACTGCCTCTGCTCAGCTGGCATATAAAAAGCGCTGCTTCCACTCAGAGCCAGGACGTCCTTTCTGATGGGCACACGGCTCTCTGCCCAGGCGCCCACCTAAACGTGCCCCTCTGCCCATCCCCTGAGACCACCCCGTGCCCTGCAAGAGAGAGGCAAAGCCCTCCCAGTGGCAGAAGGTAGCAAATTTAAAGGGTGACTCCTTGGGTTTCCTACGGCAAAGAGGTATTTGTCCCCCCGAGACTGAAGGCAGGTTTCTGAGCCATGATGGAAATGCTGGGGATGCCCACCCTGCCTGGTTCTCCCGGCCAGGCCGGCCCCTCCCTCCGTGCTCCATCCCTGGGATAGAGCAGGTGGGTGGGGTGGCTCCGGCAGCAGGCGCAGGCTGGGAATCACGGAGCACGTGAGATGAGGCCAGAGCCTCCCGCAGCAGCCGAGCAACCACACAAGCTGGGGGAGCCAGATGTTCACATCCCTCCACATCTGTACAACTCCTGCTCCAAAAGCAAGTCTCATTTATCATCCATGGTTGAGTTGGGACGCACCCACCGGCAGCAAATGAGGATTCAGGTCAGCACAGAACCTCCCCGTGTCCTTCCTCCAGTCCCAGCCTCTGTGTGACGTTGCCCGAAGGGCCCAGAACATTCCTCAGCCCCTACCATGCCCATTCCTATGAGCACCAGCAGAACAGCTTCTCATTTCTGCAGAGTTCTCTCCCTCCCCACCCCAGGCTCCAGTCTGCCGAGAGAGAGACCTGGGTACAGGGAGGAGCGTTCCATATTGGATACTGACCTATCACAGTCACACGTATAACCTCTGACATTGACCTGGGCCAGGGTCTCAGTGTAGTCTCGGCAGCCTGGGGCCCAGCCCATTGCCTGGGGCTGCGATTTCTGTAGGAAAAGAAGTTTAATCATTGAAGGGAGATGCTTTTCCCCACGTAGTTTTCACTGATCAGACTACCTGGAGTCTAATGGAATCCAGTCATTTGGTAACAGGCCATGTTCACGGTCCGAGTCAAGGCCAGACATCTTCCTGAGTGACTCAGTTTACCCTAGAGCAGAGGTTGGAGCCTCCCACTCTGTACTCCTACCCCAGCACCTAACCTGCTCGTGGGAGTAAACCAGCTTCTCTCCCGGCCCACTGTGGGGTCCATTCATTCTCTGCTCCATGTCAATCCCCCCAACCCTGACCAGCCCAGGGGCGTCAGGAGGGCCCCCGACCCCCACGTCTGCCCAGGCCCCCCTCGGCTGCCTGTTTCTGCCACTCCATCACCCTCGCCTCCTGCTCTCACGCGCTGATTTGTGCTGGATTGAGAACAGAATCAGCTGATTTTCAGCTAATTTCTTCTCCCACGAGCGACTGCACTCCAAAACCCTGTGCCTGTCATGACACAAATCCCCCAGCCTGCCTGTCTGCCAGCCGATTCAGCAGGAGCAATTGCCACTTCACCTGCCACCGGCCCCATCTCCCCTTGTCTGACTCCCGAGCCTCGCCCCTCCCCCCTCCTCCCTCCTCTTTTCTTAGCGGCCTCCTGGGAGACGCCTATGCTCTTCAGAAACGGAGAAGGAGAGAGCAAGGCCAGTGACCCTGAGAGTTGCCCCCTGCCCGGGTATCACCCTGGTGACCTCACTTGGACTGTCACAGCTCTTGAAAAGTCCACACCTGGGTGGTGGCCCCACACCCAGGGATCAGAGTTGCACTGTCTAATCGAAATATACTGGGAGCCACATAAGTAATTTGAAATTTGCTAGTAGCCCCATTTTTAAAAAAGGAAAAAGAAACAGGTGAAATTAATTTTATTGATATATTTTATTTAACCTAACATAGCCAAAATATTGCCATTTTAACATACACTCAAAATAGAAAGATACTAATGAAACACTTTACATTATTTTTTTTTTTTTGTACCAAGTCTTCGAAATCCATGTGTATTTTCCCCTTACGGTGCCTCTCAATTTGGATGCTAACTTTTTATCTGAAATATGTGATCTGTATTTAGATTTCATAAAATTTACAGCTGAAAAGGTAGAGTCCCAGGCCCAAACTGTTCCACACATGCTTAAAAAAGTGTTCTAATAACTGATTTGGAGATCTGTTTTTAATTAAATGTAAATTAGATATAATTAAATCCCATTAAATCAAAGGGCACCAGCCACATTTCCAGAGCTCAGAGCCACCTGTGGCTCGTGGCCCCTGTGTTGGAGGGGCGGTCCAAGCTCGTGGGCGGCTGGAACCTGCCCAGGAGGGGAGGGGCTCATCTCGCCACCCCACCACTCATTTGACCTGTGGCCCAGTGAGTCACATGGTCCCGGGGCCTCAGTTTTCTCATCTGTAATGTGATGCCAATGGCACAGCGTGGTTGGAGGACTAAATGAGGTGACTCCGGGAGAATGGGTCACGGTGGGTGTTCTCCTTGTGCCTGTTATCAAAATCGTCCCGGGGCAGCAGGATCTGACTTTGCCCGTCTGGGGAGCCCCCTGCTCCTTCCAGCCCCGAGCACGTCAGGAACCCCCATGGAAGATGCCACTCCTCCTGGCTCTGGTTTGCGTGTGACTTTCCTGGCTTGACCTTTGAGGCCCCGTTCACCCCACTGTCCAGAGCACTAATAAGGCAGATGTCCGGCGTTCCGTCCCTCAGCTCAGCCAGGCTGTCCCCTCACCCTAGCCGGTCATCGGAGACCCGGGAGCAAGGAGATGGCTCGGCACAGCCTTCGCCAGCAGAGAACACTTGACTGGAAGGCGTGCCTGCTGAGGGCAAGTCCCTGCCGCCCCTCGGCCTCTCTGACACCCCCAGTCTGCCCCGAGTGTCCCCCATGGCCCTCCCCTCACACCAAGAGCTTCCGTTTCCAGCGCTCCCGTGTGCTGGGCGCCATCCAGGCACCTGCGGGAATCGCCAAGTCCATCTGTATGACAGGCACTGGAGGCAGGTCATTATTGTCATCCGCAAGTCACAGATGAGAGCACGGAGGAAGCGGATGCCGCAGAGGTGAAGCAAGTTAGTTCCCAGTGACATTTGCTAGTAACTGCTAACGGACACACCAGGCGGGGGACCGGGTCTCCTGGCCACAAACCTGCAGCCTTAGACGCTCCCCAGATCCTCTCGGGCCCAGCCTTGCGCAGTCTCATGGGAAACTCCCTCTGCCAGACACTGAAAGGCGTCCTGTGGTCTCCTTCCTTCCACTCCATGAGGCGTCCTCTGAACCCCCGTCTGCCCTCAACCCTCTCAGCCTTTACCTCCCACTGCTGCCAGCTCCCCTGCTCCCCCAGCCCTGTGCATGCCGTCTCCTTCCCCCATCACTGGTCCTTCCTAGTGGCAAATCCACCAGCTTCTCTCCACCTTGGTGCTCCTTGACCACCCCGGACACAGCACTGTTGATGCCCTCCCGGGCACCCTGTGCCTGGAGATCCAGGACCTGTGCCCACACTGTCTCTCACGGTCTCCCCGTCCCCATCGCTGCGCCTTCTCCCCTGAAGTGAACAAGCCCAGCAAGCCTGGTTCTCAGCTCCTTGTCCGCCCCCCATTGCCTGGTCCCCCCCAGCTCTCCATCCTCTGCCTCACATCTGCACAAACGGCTGCTCCGTCCCCCTCACCAGCCGGGGCTCCTGCCTCGAGTCTCTGGGCGTCTCCTCTTGAACAGGTCCGTTCAGACATCCCCCCACCATCTCAAACTCAGCGTGTCAAAATCCAGATTCATCTCCCAACTTGGAAACCAGGTCCTCCTGGGCGTCACTTTTCTTTGCAAAGGGGGCCCCATCTCCAGGCATTTAGTCTCCAATCCCCTCATCACCCCACTGTCTCCCTCCACCCCCAGACCATCACCAGGCCCTGTCGACTGTGTCCTCCTGTCTGTCATCCCCTCTGTGATGCCCACCGAGGTGCCCGCAGGCTGACCTGTAAATCCTCAGTTAGTCAGACCCTGATCTAACCTCTCCCAGTCAAATCTGCCTTTACTCCCCCTAGCAGGGATGGAAAATGGGTTTCAACTCCTAGGCCAGCTCTGATCTACGCTTGGCAGTGTACTGTGTTAAGAGGGATTCAGAGGACACATCTGGGCTCGGCCAGGAAAAGCACTGCAACCAGTTAGCGCTTTCTCCTGGAGGCGAAGGGGCGTGGGCTGGGGACAGGGTAGCACGAGGGCCAGGATCTGCCACCTCCGTGACTGTCCTTCCTCATCCCTCCGGGTGCTCCGAGGGCTACCCCAGCACAGGGCCCACACCTTCACTCCCACAGGGCTCCCATTCTAGAACATCCTTCACTCCTTCTGGATCCTCTCAGGTCCAGTCGAGCTCCCCACCTCCTGTGAGCCCCCAGGGAGCACTTGAGGCTCGATCTCCTGAAGCACTTAACGTGCACCCTCTCCCTCAGTCAAGAGCCCCCTGAGGGTCTGTGACTTTCCCCTCTGGGTGGCCCCTGGGTCCTTCACTTGGTCGAGGCCGGATGGGATGGGGGGTGGGGCCAAGGAGGCTCTCCCGGAGCACAGGGAGGCAGATCCCCAGGAGGGGACTGTGCTTTATTGAACACTCCCATGTGCCAGGTGCTCACCCCCGACCCGCTTAGCCGCCCCATGGGGCCCTCCTTCCCAGCGCCATCACGGGCGTCTTTAGACCTTTAAAAGTCTTAGCACCCATCTGACTTCCTCCCAGACCCAGCAGTCCGTGAGGACAGACCCCTGCCCGTCTCGCTTGGTGGGGAATCGCTGGCACACGCTCAGAAGAGACTTGTGGGGTCGGGGGCTGACCCCACACACCTTGGGAAGAGGTGATTTTCATCCCCATTTTGCCGCTGAGAAAAGAGACTCAGTGGAATGAAGTGCCTGCCTGGGGCAGAGCAAGGTGCTGAGTGGTCTTCCTGACCCCCAGGCCTCCTTCACTGGGTCCAGGGTCCCGGGGCATCACCGGTGCCTCCTCTCCGGTCCCACAGGCTGCCACCTGGGCCTGGGCGTGACCCCCTGTAGTCCCTGGGTGGGTGTGGGTCTCCCCCCTTCCCTCCCTTCTCCCCTCCCAAAGCCGACCAGCCAGCTGGCCGAGGTCCTGGGGTGACCCTCGTATTTTTCAACTCCGAGGGCTCTCTGTTTACCCGGCCGCACCGTGCGGCTCGCCGCCTGGGCTCTGACCGTCTGTCTCCTCCTCGTGCCCCATTAATCTGGCCCGGTACCTGAACGCCCGGCACGTGATAAACTACTTAGAGCACGCTTTTATGGATTCAGCTATATCAGCAGCTTTCAATCCGATTGCTCTTTATGGCACCTACATGAGGCTTTTATATTGTTGCAATTATTTTGCTTTATATGCTTCCTTTTTTCCTTCTTCATTTTATTTTATTTTTTACATTTTACTCCCATCCTACCTGGCTTTTTCCGGTTAGGCCTGGAGCTTCCTTGTGGCCTGGAGGCGAGGCAGGAAAACCTGCTGGGGTCCCACAGGAGTGGCCCAGAGCGGCATGGGGCCACCGTGTGCCCTCCCCATTAGGATGTCCTATTGCTGTGGCCCCAGGGCCATGCATGTCGTTCCAGCTGCCGCCTCCGGAGCCTACTGGAAAGGGGCCAACTGGATAGATTTGTTGCGAGAGGAAAAGTCCTCTGTGGTTGTATTTTCAGGAGCTGGGGGGCAGGTGTACAGAGAATATTGGAGTTTCTGCCAATATTGGGCCTGTGCTGACCCACCGAGATAAGAACTGGCCACTTCTTAAAGAATTCAAAACATAGAAAAGGGAATGGTCTGGCCTCTCTTAGAAGATTTGGGCTGCTGAGTTGTTTGGTGCTAATAAAGCTGGCTCATGATAAGTTCTCTTTAATTTCAGTCACCTTCTCTGGAAGTTATCCAGCAATAGCTCCAGTTCCATGCATTCATTCACCTAACAAATATCTGTGAGCCTACTGTGTGCAGACATCGTTCCTGTGCTGGAGAGGTGGGGGTGAGCAAGACCGTCCAGTCAGCTCAGGCTGCGGTCAGAGTCCCGCAGACGGGGGCTGAAACCCACACACTTATTTCTCACGGTCCCCAAGGCTGGACGTCCCCGACCAGGCTGGCTGCAGGCCTGGTTTCTGCTGACGGCTCTCTTCCCGGCTGCAGATGACCGCCTTCTCGCTGTGTCCTCACATGGCAGGGAGAGCTCGGGGGTCCCTTCGTCTTCTTGTCAGGGTGCCAGCGCTGGGGGATTAGGGCCCCAGCATCATGACCTCCTTTACTCCAGTGACCTCCTGAAAATCCCTCTCCAGATACAGTCACCTGGGGATAGGGGTTCAACGTGGGAATCTGGGGGGACACAGTTCAGTTCAAAGCAGAGACCCTTGAGCTCCCTGCCCCTGGGATGGGTGGATTTCCTAGGGCCGCTGTCACAGGTACCGCAAGCTGGTGGCTCTAGCGCCAGGAACGTCTGCTCTCCCAGTGCTGGAGGCTGGAAGGCTCGAGTTCAGGTGTCGGTGGCCCCGGCTCTCTCTGGAGGGTCAGAGGAGGCTCCTTTCCTGCCTCTTCCAGCCTCTGGTGCTGCTGTCAATCCTTGGCCTTCCTTGACTTGTGGATGCCTCACTCCAGTCTCCGCCTCTGTCTTCGTGTGGCCTTCTCCTCCTGTGTGTCTGTGTCTCTGTGTCTAAACGTCCCTCTTCTTCTAAGGACACATCGTGTTAGATTTAGGGCCCACCCTGATGCAGTGGGACCTCATCCGAACTTGGTGACATCTGCAAAGACCCTCTTTGCAAATACGGTCACGTTCACAGCTGCCATAGGTGGAACTTAGGGGGACAGTGTTCAGCCCAGTACAGGGAGTTTGCGTCCTGGTGGAAGATGAAGCCAGCCGACAAGATGCATGCAGGTCAGGAAAGGATCTGAAGGCAAAAAACAGGACCAGAGGAGGAGGACGGGCTGCATTACAGGAGGAGGGGGCAGGCCTTGCGGTCTTCAGTGGGCTCTCCCTCGACACTGCGTGGAGACCCTCAGCAGAGGAGGAGGAGAGGGGAGAGGGTCCCTGGGGCCATTGTGTGGAGGTTCGGCTCTGGGGCTGCCCAGGCGGCTGCCCCGTGGCCACCTGCCCACTCCGTGAGG
Source organism: Equus quagga (assembly GCF_021613505.1). NCBI lineage: Eukaryota > Metazoa > Chordata > Mammalia > Perissodactyla > Equidae > Equus > Equus quagga. Next base: position 108,298,136 of record NC_060277.1, on the reverse strand, counting down.
ACGAAGGTCTCTCGGGCATCAGCCTCTCATGGGGGCCCTGCAGAGGTGGGATTTCCAAGCTCTGTCCCCTGCTAACCTCTAACTTCTCCCCAGATGTAGGGGGCCCTGCAGACCCCATCGCCCCCACCATCATCATCCCTCCCAAGAACACCAGCGTGGTGGCCGGGACCTCGGAGGTGACCCTGGAGTGTGTGGCCAACGCCAGGTGGGTAATGCTTCCCCTCTCTCCCCTTCACTCTTGGATCCCGCGGCTGCTCCCGTGGGCTCCAAGGAGACCGGTCAGGATTCAGAAAGGTCCAGAAGCCATATCATATGAGGGCCTGTGAAAGGAGATGGAGAATTTAGCCGAGAGGAGGAACAACAGGTGGACATGCTAGCTACTGTCCCGGCTCATTCTCTGTGGCCCGGAGGAGAGGCCAAGCCCTGGACCTGGTGGAGCAGCAGATCTGAGCCCAGGCTGTTTGGGGCCGGTGGGGGATCCACTCCCTCCAACCCTCACGGCAGCCTGGAGGGGGCAGGTCACCTCTACCCGCAGAGCCCTCCTCACGTGCAGGCGTGTGCCAGAGGGAAGCCGTGTGGGAGAGCGTTCACGTGGTGGTTAAGAGGATGGACTCTGCAGGAGGGTGGACATGGGGTCCGGTGCACTTGCGGTCCTTCCCAGCCACGGATGACCCTCCCTTCCTCGTTTCTCCCAACAACCACCACCCAGCATAGGTGTCACTACCCCAAAGCCCAGAGAGGGCAAGCAACCTGCCCAAGGTCACCTGCTGGCTGATAGCAAGGTTGAAATGCAACAGGTGGCCCCCGAGCGCAGGCTCGCTGCCATGCCCAGACCCTGAGTCTCCTTGGCTGTAAGATGGGAGTGACTTGAGCACCTTCCTCACCAGTCAGCAGGCGGGTGGAAGGCTGGACCCAGCCTGACCTCACACGTCATAGATGCTCAGAAAGATGATCTGATGTGATGGCTGGGGAGTTAGACCGATGACCCTGAGGTCACCTCAGCTGCAGATTCCAGGAGAGCCTGTCCCTGTCGCAGCGTTGCTAGTACACTCCTGGGGACCCAAACTTCTCACAAGCATGGGACGGGCTGCCGGGATGCGATGGGGCAGGAAGCAGACGAGACCCGCAGTGAAAGGCCTGCCCCAGCCCACACAGCCAGTGTGGCCCGAGCCTGCTCGACCACGGAACCCCTTCTCCATGGGGTCCTCTGAACACCCCGTGGAATTAGCACACCCCACTTCAGCAGATCAGGCCCCGGGGACCCGCCAGGTGCTGAACATAAGAGCTGGGCAAACCGAATCTCAGGGCCTTGGGGGTGCCGGCTTGGTGACGGTGGGAAAGCGGGCCCAGCTCACATCGCCACCTTCCCCGAAGTTGGGGGGTGCAGATGGCCACCTGCCTGCCTTTGTTTCCCCATCTCCAAACCCTGGGTTTCTCCTTGTCGCCTTCCCTCACCTCCGACGCCTCCCTGTCCCCTGACTTATGTTTGGCTGGGGCTCAGCACCCAGGGAGAGCCGAAGACAGATGCACAGGGAGGCTGCCCATGAGAGCCCTGTGCACTGCGCTGTTCCCGGGGACCGGGTCCTGGGCCACGTGCCTCACCTGCCCTCCTGCATCCATCCCAACAACAACCCCCGGGTGGGCACAGTCGCCCCCACTGTACAGATGAGGAAACTGAGGCCCAGAGCTCTGAAGACACTTGCCCAAGGACTCGCATCTAGAAAGTGGCCAGGGGGTGGGCAAACCCAGGAGGCCTGGCCCCCAGGCCCACACTCCTCACTACCTCCCACCCTGCCCCTCGGGCCTCCGGAGCTCGCTGTGGCTGAGCGCCTGCCTCCCTCGCCCCTGTCAGGCCCCTGATCAGGCTGCACATCATTTGGAGGAAGGATGGGCTGCTGCTGTCTGGTGGCATCAGTGACTACAACCGCCGGCTCACCATCCCCAACCCCACGGGCAGCGACTCCGGCTACTACGAGTGCGAGGCCGTCCTGCGCAGCAGCAGCGTCCCTTCTGTCATCCGTGGAGCCTACCTGTCTGTGCTGGGTGAGAAGGAGTGGGGCTGCTGGGACGCCCCCAAGGGTAGGGGCAGCATGGTTGGGGCCTACTGAAGGGCGACCTGCACAATGGCCATATCAAAAGGAGCATGGCTCTGATCCCCTCCCCTGGTCCTTCCTTCTGCAGAACCACCTCAGTTTGTCAAGGAGCCAGAGAGACACATCACAGCAGAGATGGAGAAAGTGGTGGACATTCCCTGTCGGGCCAAAGGTAACAGGGTGGCGTGGATGGAGGCGGACAAGGATCCCCAGACTTTCAGCCTCTCTTGTCCCTGTCACGGACTTTTCTAAATTCCGCCTCCTGCTCAAGGCCACATCATTGAGCAGAGTGTCGGTCTGGCTGTGCACAGACACCCCAGGAAACAAACAGGCCAAATTGCCGTAATCTCAGGACTGGAAATCAACCCACGTACCGTAACTGGAGGGTAACAAATGAACCCAAATTACCGTAATTTCAGGATAGGTGACAGACCCAAATTGCCCATAATTTGAAAGTGGTAGACAATGCCAAATTACCGTAACGTCAGAACTCCTAGAACTTGGGCGCCTCTCGCCTGCCGTGTGTCTTGTAAGCTCTGCCTGGCGTCGGGGCCATTTGCTCCGTCTCCTCCACCCACGTTTGTCCTTAAGCCCCCTCGGCAGAGCGCCTGAAGAATTCCTGCTCTTCCCGCCGCCACCCTCCCTCCTCAGGTTCCAAGGAGCCCAAAGACAGCCGGAAACGAGGGGGAATCGGGGTGCTAAGGTGCTGGGGGCGAGCGTGCACAGTGGGACGTAGTCTGCTGTCGAGCAGAGAGGCCGAACGTGCTCAGGCAGGAGGGAGAGAGCGATGGAGGTGGGATAAGACCCCCTTCTGAGACCACAGGGGGGACACAAAGGTCCATTCGCTCCTCAGCAGATGCCTGAGAGGGCTTGCCATGTGCGATACTGTTCCCGGGGAGGAACAGAACGAACTCAACAGCCAGACCCCTGCTCTTCCGGAGCCGACATTCCCGGGGTTGGGGCGGGGGGAGGCGGGGCAGACAAACCGCTAAACAAATAAGGATACCTTATTTCATCTCATCCGAAATGCCATGGGTTGTAAGGTGCCCCATTATTTTATGTCCCACTAAGAAAGAAAAAAGACTGCCAATTAAATTATGACATGCTGTCGATCGGCAGACACACCGTGATCTCGGAGATGTTACAACATAAAGAATGTGCACCGCGGAATGGGTGAAATACGGTACCGCGGCAGGTTGGCTTGGAAAGTGCTGGAAAGGAAGGAAGAGAAGCGGGCCTGGGGGCCCGAGCAGCGGGCTGCTCTTCGGAACAGAGTGTGGGGAGCTTCTGGGGGCCTCAGACCCAGGGGGAGAAAGGGGATGGTCGGGGATACCAGCAAGAAGAGCAGGCCAGGCTGGGGTGCAGCTTGGGCACAGCTGAGGGCAAGGGGAACACCCCCCGTTAGCCTCCCTGTGAGGACAAGGGAGCAGGGGCCTCCCAAGGGTCCCCGAGGACTCTAGCCCCCTGCCTGCTCCTTGATGCAGGGCTCTGTGGTCACGTGGGTGGGAGACCTACCCCCGTTGGAGGCTCCCAGAGCGCTCAAAAGGCCCTGCTAAATATTGCAGTTAAAAAATCGTTTGTCCGATCCGGTGTTTCCAAGCTAAACTAATCTTGGGATCTTTTAAACTTTCTTAAAACGCCTACTATATAAGAATTTGAGAATTGTCGCTCTCAGAGCATCCTCCCCCTTTCCCAAAACCAATAAAGGCACCTCTGAGAAGGTTCTAGAGACCCAGACGCACCAGGGACGCCCTCGCAGACTGCTGGCCCCGGCCCCCACCTGAGCACCCTCAGGCCGGGAGGGAGGCCAGGAGGGCTGACCGGCCCTCGTCTCCGCAGGTGTCCCGCCGCCCTCCATCACCTGGTACAAGGACGCGGCCGCCGTGGAGGTGGAGAGGCTGAGCCGCTTCCGGCAGCGCGCCGATGGGGGCCTGCAGATCAGCGCGCTGGTGCCTGACGACACCGGCATGTTCCAGTGCTTTGCGCGAAACGCGGCTGGCGAGGCGCAGACCTCCACCTACCTGGCCGTCACCAGTGAGTGGGGCCTTCCCTGTCCTGCCCCGAGTCCCTCCGCCCGGGAGGCGGCTTCCCTCCACGCCAGGGGCCCCTCGAGAGCGGGGTGCTGCCATGTGCGGGGATAGGGTCCCGGGGGACTGCCCCGCAGCAACTGGCCCTGGCCGGCTCTGCCCGCTGCTTCCACAGCCCCGTGTCCAGCACTCCGAGCCCAAGACGGGCTCCCCAGCTCTTCAAGAGACGCTGCTGTGAAACCACGGGTCCCCGCCCTGGCATTTCCACCGTCCCCGGGTCCCCTCTGGGGCGGGGCTGGAGCGACCCCATCCCAGTGGAGATGTGCTTACTTCCCCAAAGAAGACAACCAGCGCGTGATCTCAGTTCCCCCACTTGCAAACCCTTCCCGCTCTGGGAGTCTCTTCTGGGGGAACAGCAGCCGCCCTGCCCGCTCAGTGGAGCAGCGTTAGCCATCACTGATCCCATGAGCCCCCACCCTGAAGATGGCGACGCTCTGTGCAGGGGCTGCATCCTGCTGGGCCCCTTATCTCAGCAGCAAAAGGATACATGGTCAGGGGCCTCCTCGGGCCCCTCAGGGCTCATCCCCAGGCCCCTGGGTGGCCCTCAAACAGGGCAGCCACCGGGCAGAGGAGAGCTGGGTTTGCCCCGAAGGCAGCTATGGGGAGGGGCTGCCCTCTTGCCTGCAGCTCCCCATGGGGCTGGTCTGCATTTAAGCCCTGCTCCCTGGCGTCTGACCAGACGGCTCCTTGAGGGCTGGGATTAGGGAAGGGGACAGAAACAAGAAGGCCGCCCTGACCCTGGAAGAACCCCAGCACAGTCAGGCCAGCGGATGATCCGTGGCCGGCCCTCTAGGGAGTGGGTGATGTTCTCCTGGCCATAACTGGCTTTTCATTTAAGAAACTGGAGCCTCAGTTTCACGTTCAATGAAGGGTGGATCCCGTTTACCTTGTCGTGGAGGGTGTGAGCTGCCCGTGGGCATCCTCAGTTTCCCCCAAACAGAGGCCCGAGAGTCAAGGCAGGGTTAGGGCTGGTGTCGCCTGGTCCTTCCGCAGGGGCCTGGTGCAGGGAGCCTTCGTGGGCCCTCCGGGCTTCTTCCCAGCCGGGGCCCCTCCAGGGCACCTACGTCCTTCCCTGCAGAGGGACTCACACAGCAGGAGTGGCAGGGGCAAGATGAGGACCCGGCCCTCTGGCTGGGGGAGGTTCCTTCTGGGGTGTGGCTAAGAGGCCTCACTGTCTCCATTTGCAGGCATTGCCCCCAACATCACCAGGGGCCCCCTGGACAGCACGGTCATCGATGGGATGTCAGTGGTGCTGGCTTGTGAGACTTCGGGGGCACCCCGGCCGGCCATCACTTGGCAGAAAGGTAGTTGCAACTGATCTGCATTGGAGGGTGTGGCCATGTGACTGTCCAGGGCAGTTCTGAGAGCTCAGTTCTGGAGCCAGGCAGGTTGGGTTTCCCATGTACAGTTGTGAAGGTTGTGCATTAAACAACCCAAGAGGGCATCTTTCACCCCACAGAATGTACCACGTGCCACTCTGGCTGGGTCTTCTGAGACCTGTGACCTTGGGTGAGTTCTTTACTCAATCTGAGCCTCAGGATCCCCACCTGTAAACTGGGGACAATAGTACACATACCTCAGGGCGGCATGGAGACTAGAGGACAGAGTGCATGTGGAGGGCCTGCATCGTGCCTGGGAAGTGGTGAAACCTGAGGAATGACAGCTGTTTGATGATTAATATTATGGTGGGGGTGGTTAGTGTGGGTAGAAGGCCGTCCCCCCTCCCCAGGCAGCTCGCAGGGCTCCAAACGCCTGAGCCAGCAGGGCCCACACTATCTGCCTAGGTCCACCCAGGCTGTGTACCTCCTCCACCCCTCTGTATCGAGAATTTGCCCTCCAGCCCACCCCACATACACACGTCCGTGTACACGCGGTCACTCCCTCCCGCCCCCCGGCCTCTGCTCAGGTGAACCTCTCCACGGACTCACCCGCCCCACCCCCGGCCCTCCCCACGACCCCTCCCTGCTTTATTTCCCTACCTTCTAGTACACAAGATAATCCACCTGTTCATTTTGCTTATTGCTTGTCCCCCTGACGACGTCAGGGGCTCCGTTTCGCCCACTGCTGTCCCCCCACAGGGCCAGGAACAGTGTAGCACCCAGTAGCTGCTCAGTAAACCTGTGTGGCCTGAACGTAGGCACACCCAGGGCACGTGCCTGGACACGGAGATAAACACGCCCACCCAGCCTGCTCACTGGTTCAACATGCCTGCACACGTGTGCAAACAGACACACTTACCCGCAGGCTGCGCCTGGAGCATCCCCTCTCTCCAGAGAGGCAGGGCTGTCCTTAAAATAGGTACAGTTGCGGGGCTGGCCCCGTGACCGAGTGGTTAAGTTCGCACGCTCCGCTGCAGGCGGCCCAGTGTTTCGTTGGTTCGAATCCTGGGCGCGGACATGGCACTGCTCATCAGACCACGCTGAGGCAGCGTCCCACATGCCACAACTAGAAGAACCCACAACGAAGAATACACAACTATGTACCGGGGGGCTTTGGGGAGAAAAAGGAAAAAATAAAATCTTAAAAAAAAAAAAAAAAAAAGAATAAAGCTGCTATAAATAGGCACACAACAATCTAAAAAAAAAAAAAAAAAGGTACAGTTGCAAAACCTGCGCTGTCAGGCTCACTCTTGCCCACGGCACAGCCTCTCTCTCTCTCCAGGTGCCAGGCCTCCCCTGTCCCACTGCAGAGTCCCACTGCTCCCACCTGTCACTGTCCTCTCTCCCTGAAGGGGACTCTGCAGAAGCACCCTGCCCGAGGACACCCGTCACCACCCTGTCAGCGCTGTCTGCCCCCTCTCCCCCGGCCCAGGCATCCACTGCCTCCGAGGCTGTGCCGGGCTCATCAGGAGACAGTCCTTGGCCTTCTCTGGTGAAGGGCAGACAGCGTGATGGGTGGAGAGACATCAGGGGACCTGGGTCAGGGCCGCCAGTTCTGTGACCCTGTGTCCTTGTGCCTGTCACCAAGTCGGAAGCTTCCCTGGGCCTCAGTCCCCACCCAGCCCTGCCGCCACCAGCCCCCGGCCCTCCTGGCATTTCTGATGGGATCTGCCTGAGACCACCTGCCCCAGAGCGGCCAGGGAGGGCTGGGATGTGTGGTCAGGACCAGAGCGATCTGAGTGCCAGGGGGCTGCCCGGGGGGCACCGGGCCGCAGCCTGAGCCTGCCCCATGTCGCCCCCAGGGGAGCGCATCTTGGCCAGCGGCTCGGTCCAGCTGCCTCGCTTCACGCTCCTGGAATCGGGCAGCCTGCTCATCAGCCCCACGCACATCTCTGATGCTGGGACCTACACCTGCTTGGCGACCAACTCTCGGGGGGTCGACGAAGCCTCGGCCGACCTCATCGTGTGGGGTGAGTGTGCGGAGCGGGAGCGCCTTCCACGTCTGTGAGTGTGTGCTGGGCACACTCGAGCACCTGCAGAACCCCCTTTCTCACTGCCAGGACCGCCACACCCGCGTGTCCGTCCCCCAGGGCAGCGCTCTCTATAAGAAGGCCTTGGACAAAGTGGTTCAGAGGAGGGGGACAAGGGAGGCAGACGGTGCCGTGTCAGCGAGGCCTCGTGCTGTGCCTGGCCGAGTTGAGAGAACATAGAGATCACAGGCAGCTGTCATCAGATACTTGGGGGCAGAAATCAGCCATTTTTTTCTGTCAAGGGCCAGATAGTAAATATTTTAGGCTTTGTGGGCCAGACAGTCTGTGTCACAACTCAGGTGACTCTTCTGTTTCATGGAGAAAGCAGCGTAGACAATACTTAATCCAGTGGGCACGGCTGTGTTCTAATGGAAGCGTATTCACCCAGATAGGCCACCAGCCAGACTCGACCCCCAACTGTGGTTTGCTGACCCTGCTTTAAGGGAACTTCTCAGGCCCCTTCCGACTCCCGGCTGGTACCACTTGGGATCCACACCCAAGATGGACATACCCGTGGGCCACTTGTCAAGGCTGGGCACCAGGGGCTGCCAAGAGACGCTTTAGACCAGGAATCAGCCGAGCCTATTTTGACCCTGGCTGGACCACTAACGTGCTGGGAATGGCCCAGATCATCCTCAGATTTCTGTTCCTTCATCCCTCGCGTGGGTTTGTGGGAGCAGAAGTAAACGCGCCCTCACTGTGAGTGTGGCTTCCAGGAGTTCAAGCGCCTGGAGCCCAGTGTTCGTCTTTCTGTTCTGGGACATTCGCTGTGGTTGACCTGTGCATGAGGCGGGCTGTCTTCATCCACCCGCAGGATTCAGCCACGTGGCGGGTTCACCCGCATCTCCTGTTCCTTTGAGCCACGCCCCTTCTCACCACGTGTCTCCTGCTGTCTTTCAGCCCGGACACGCATCACCAAGTCTCCCCAGGACCAGAGTGTCATCAAGGGCACCCAGGCCTCCATGGTGTGCGGAGTGACCCATGACCCCCGGGTGACCGTCAGGTACTCCCTCTGCCATGGGCCCAGGGAGGCAAAGGGGAGGGGCAGCTTTAGGGCTAACTGGTAGCTGGGCGAGGGTCTACGCCAAGGAGATGAGTGTCGCCCGTGGGGCCAAGGAACACCCTGGGTCGGGGGGGGCCATTTACAGAGCCAGTGCAGGCCTGGGATGTGGGCACCTAGCCGGCTTGAACTGAATTGGGCAGCGTCAGAGGGGAGAGGGGAGGGGAGGGGATGTGGGAAAAATGGAGGGAAGCGGGAGGGAGCAGGGAGAAAGGGAAGAGAGAAGAGAGAGGCATTTGGGTTGGTGAGGGGTCAGGGCTCCCAGGTGCTCTCATGGCTGCCAGGGACCCCCTGCTGGGGCTCCCCCAGGCCTTAGGCCCTCTGCCCACCAAGTGGACAGTCAACAGGTGTGGGAGCAGTGTTAGGGCCGGGGCGGGAGAGAGCCCTGAGGTGGCCGTCAAAGAGACACATGTGAGGGGAAAGCGCCACCCTGAGGCCACCCCGCCTCCCACCGTGGGAGCCAGGAACCTGGCAAGATACTTGGACTGGAGGGAACCAGGTCCTGCCAGCCGGGACCCCTCCTAAGCTTGGGACGAGGATACCTGGGCCAACCCCAGGGCAGGCTTCCAGAACTGAAATCAGGAGGAAATTGTCCCTTTGGGCTCTCCTCTGAGCTGCGGGATGCCGAGTAAAAATGTAACTGCTTCCTTAGAAATAAGCATTCGCTCAGCGTTGTTTCTCCGTTTTATGGGCATCTCACCGGCCGGAAGCAACCGGCATCAAGGCTGGAAGGGGCCGGCGCCGATCCCGCCTGGAGCAATGGTCCCTCGGCTCCAGAGGCAGCGGCGTCCTGGGACGCCATCTGGTGGCCACTGGGCATGTGACAGCTTGTGGGGCCACGCCAAATGCGATCCCGGAAGCCAAGGTTGGCATACCTGGCGCTAGACTTCTAGACCAACGCCAGTCCTCAGAGAACCCACCGCGGGCCCCAGTTTGAGAATCACCTCCTTAAACCTTAGACACGGACCCGTTAGGATGGTCATCGTGTGGTGTCAGTACAGATGCAAACGCGAGCCTTGAAACCACATAGATGTAGTTAGAACACGGTCAATACTTGATCGGAATATGCTTATTCCTGGGTTTACTAGACTTTTGCAAAAAAGAAAATTAATAAGCCAACTGTAAAAGGTGCTCCAAGGGACCCCGCAGAGGCCCCATAGAATCCTGCTGTGGGTCTCAGCCCGGGACATAAGGAAGAGCCAGAATCCACTAACTGAAAAATTTCATGAAGATAAAAAGCTATATTCAGCCACACTTTAAAATAAACTGGCATTTTATTTATAAAAATGTTATCTACTGATATTTGGAAAATGCTTGCACATTTACTCATCCTCTAGACAATTCTTGATGAACAAATACATTGAGGGACCTCTTGCAATGTATCTGCAGCGCCCCCCCCCCCAACCAGGACCCCCAGTGACCCGCAAATGGGAAATCGCTGTCCCAGCTTACTTAGATCCAGACACAGTCTGAGCATCTACTTCTCGCCATTACTAATATTAATCAATATATATTTTTTCTTATTGTACAGCTAATAGATATTCATTTTAGGAGGAAAACAGAAAATGCAGATAAGCCAAAAAAAAAATGGAGAGGGAGAGAAAAAGGAGACAAGTAGATTTATCTGTGTTTTCCTCAATTAAAGATGATGATATATGGGCGCCATTTGAAAAAAACTAGAAACACACTATTTCTTAATCTGCTTTTCCCCTTAAAAACCTATTAGGAACCTCTTCCTCTGTCAATAAATATTTTTATATAAACTCAATTATGTGATTATTCAGTCGTCCATTGTGTGGATGTAACGTAATTTATGTTACCAATTCCGTAATGCTGGCTATTTGAATTATTTCTAGCTTTTTGCTAATTTTAGGAAATATTGCTGCGAAGATCCTTGTAACTAAGTCTTTTGACGCATCTCTGATTTCTTGAGGACTGTCTAATATTTAAAGCTGAGAGGACCCCTGAAAACCACTCATTAAAACTGTTTAAAAGCCAGCTATAGAACTGCAGATTATTTTGGAAAATTCCGACGCTATCTGAGTTAAACAGACTCGTGGTTTCTTCTTCTTTTTTTTTTTTCTAACTTTCTACGATGGGAATTTTCAAAAGTACACCAAAGTAGACAGAACTGTATCATCAATCCTCATGTCCCATCTCTCAGCCTCAATAATTACCAGTATTTTGCCCATCTTGTCTCATCTGTCTCCCTCACACTTTTTTTCTAAATGCAATATTTTAAAAGCAAATCTCAAACATGTAATTTCACCCTTAAATATGTCAACGTGCATTTCTTACTGAAAAGGACTTTTCCTCAAATATAATAACCGTGCCCCATCACACCTAACACAGTGACAACAATTCCTTGATTTCTCCTAACACCAGGCCGGATTCCAGTTGCCCAGATTGTCTCAAAGATGGCTTTTTACAGTTGGTTGGTTTAACTCAGGGTCCAAACAAGGTCTACACGTTGTGTTTGTTTGGTGTGTCTCCTTCGTTTTACACAGTCCTCCACCCCTCCTTTTATTTTTTTTTGTCTTTATCTTTGTTTTGTTTTCTTGCAATTAATTTGTTGGAGAAACCAGATTCTACAGGACAGAGGTCAGCAAACTTTTTCTGTAGAGGGCCAGAGAGTAAATAAATATTTTAGGCTCTGAAGGCCATGTAGGCTTTGTCACAACTACTCAAGTCTGCGTTGGCAGTGCAAAAGCAGTCATAAATGATATGGGAGCAAGTGAGCATGTTTGTGTTCCAATAAAACTTTATTTACACAAACAAGCAGTGGGCCGTAGTTTGCCGACCCCTGCTGTGGAATATCCCACTCTGGATTTGGCTAGCTGCTTCCTCCTGGTGGTGCTCACTTGTTCTTCTATCCCAGATATTTCTAATTAGATTCAAGTAACTGCTAATAGATTCGGGTTGGTTGTTTTGGCACAGACGTTCACACGTGCTAACATAGGCATCCATCCCACAGCGCACCACATCCTGGGGCAAAGCCTGCTCACACGGGTTGTTTCTCCAGCAGGAATTACTCTCTGCAACTAGACTTGCTTTTAAGGAATTCCACCCACCCCATAGTGTTGGCAAGGATGATTCTTTTCTAGATAAAGAGAGAAATTGAAGGTGATTACTTTTGGCGATTGGTAAATATGTATGAAAAAGCCTTAAAATTTAACTTGACAATTTCACTGCTGAGAATTTATCCTTGAGGAAATGATTTAGAATGGATGAAAATATGTTGCTGCAAAGATGTTCATCGCAGCATTAATTATAATATCAGAAAACAAGGAACCGGACCGGACGTCCAACATCGCAGGATTGATTATGGGGTACTGTATTTGACGCGCCGTGCAGTTAACATAAACCATGGTGGGGAGATGCCACATTAAAAAGAATTTATGATATTTTCTTGGGTGTAAAAAATGCAGCTTTAAAATCAGGATGGATGGATATATAGCTAGATATCATTTATGTAAAAAATATGCTGTTTCAGTAAAACTATAAAATGATGGCGAGCTTCTGTTGATCACTTACCCAGTTTCAGACACGACTCGAAGGATTTTCTATGAACTCACACCCTTACAGTATCCCACCTAACGGGTGGGTAGCAGTATTTCCCTCATATGACAGATGAGGAAACTGAGGCACAGCAAAGGGAAATAAACATACCCAGGATCACTAAGCTGGTAAGTGACCGAAGCGGCATTTGACCAGGCAGTCTGACTCCAGGACATAGCTTCACTATGGTACCCTGCCTAGAGGGTAGAGGAGAAGAATCCGGAGGGTATATACTCAAATGTTAATCACGGTTTTCCTGTCACTGGAAAACTTGAATTTTCCTTTCCGTCTTTTTTTTTAGTTTTGTACTTGCTAGTTTTATGATTTTTTTAAACTGAAGTTTAGACTATTATAGGCTCATTCTTCCCAGCAGTCTTAGTTCTCTAAACCCAGATAGTTGTAGGAGCGTGTGGCTCAGAGCAGTGAGTGAGTGATGGGTTATCTGCAAAGTGTCTTAGCCCCGACCCCGTTCCCTGGTGCCGGGCACCCTGATCCACCTTCCCTCGGAGGTAGCCGCGTGGCATCCTACCCAGAGCTGGCACCTGTGTGTGTCGATGACAATAAGGGTTGTATTTCCTCAAGAACAATTCCAGGGAAGATATTTCTCATTGTCAGACACGGGCCTGTGTGTCATTTCTCAAGTCCCCCTTTTGTACTGACTGACCGAAGCTAAAGTGATTTTTTGGACACGAAAGTCAATTTGTCACAGTGATGCATCGATCTAATAATCCTCCTCATAAAACTAATTCCAAAATGTAGTCTATGAGGAAACTTTAATTCTCCTTCCAGCTGCAATCCTTTAACCTCCTGGGAAGAATACCTTTTGCCGGCTCTTTTGTGCTGGCTTCTTGGCCGGGGCTTCTGGCCATTAGCAGCAAGGCTTTGACCTAGACTTGAACTGAAGGTGTAAATGACCCATAATGACTTGACGAGTTAGCTCTCCTGGACGTGGACCCTGCCCGCAGGGATGAGGGACCACAGGCTGCTCAGGCCTCCACGTGCTCCCGCCCGAGACCAGCCCCAGAGGACCGCTGTGGCCCTGCCCGCCTTCGGAGCTCTCTTCTCCAGACCAACCCTGGGCCGAGCCCACCCCAGGAGTCCCTAGCTCTCCTTACTTATTGGCTGTTCTTCCCCTCAGGTACGTGTGGGAGAAGGATGGGGCCGCCCTCGGCATGGAGAGCAACCCCCGCATCCGCCTGGACAAAAACGGCTCCCTGCACATCTCGCAGACGTGGTCGGGGGACATCGGCACGTACACCTGCCGGGTGCTCTCAGCCGGAGGCAACGACTCTCGCAGTGCCCACCTGCGCGTCAGGTAAGGGCAGCCTGCCCAGGCCCCAGCCAAAGGAGGTGCGGGCAGCAATGAGAAGGCTCATTTTGTCAGGCCACCTGTGACCTGGGCCCACCCACCTCTCGGAACACACCCAAGCATCCTCCAGGGCCCCCTCCCCAACCTCCGCTCAGTTAGGCCCCCTGTCAGGAGCAGGGGAATCTGGTTATGGCTTTGGACAGGTGAGCCCCAAAGCCAGAGCGATGAATCTCCAGGTGGATGGCCTGAAGGCCAAGTTCTACGGCTGAGCACCAGGTATCATGGAAGCTCCGAGTCCTGGGTGCCCGCGCATCGCCTGACTGTAGACCTCACGGTGGCTCCACCCCTTCTCTTTCCTGCAGACAACTGCCTCACGCTCCCGAGCACCCAGTGGCAACGCTCAGCACCACAGAGAGGCGGGCCATCAACCTGACGTGGGCCAAGCCCTTTGACGGCAACAGCCCGCTGATCCACTATGTCCTAGAGATGTCAGAGAACAGTAAGGCTCCCCGCCTGCGCCCTCCACCGCGGGCGGGACGGCGGGGCACCGGCTGGGAGCACAGACGCGGGGAGTCAGCCAGGACTGGGTTCCAGCTCCCCTGCTTCCTCGTTCTGTGCCTTTGAGCAAACCCTCTGGAGTCTCAGCTTCCTCGACTGTAAAAGGAGTGAGGGCATCCGCCTCCCCCAGGTCATTGTGACAATTGAACGAGATAACGCACATGAGGTGCTAAACTCAAGGTCTGCCACGCCAGAAGCCTCCAAGATAGTGGCGGTTATTTTTCTCTATTTTTATCCTCCAAGTCCCCAAGCTGTGAACTCCAAAATTAGTAGGCATAATTTGAATGGTGTTTTAAATACAGTTTGCCCAAAGCTCATCAACTTGAGGGAAAAAAAGAGAAAAGAGGAATGCATCTCAGTTCCTGTGAGCCCTGGCTTCTTCCGCAGGACTCCCAAACCCCTTGGGACACGTGGGCTAAGGGGACCTAAAAAAATGGCATGACGGGCCTCCACTGGACCAAACAGGGGAGGCACTCCTCTGTGGTCCCAAATGAGGCTGCACCCCAGCTGGGAATAGGGAATAAGAAGCATGGCCCCCTGAGGTGCCCACCCCTGCCCCTACCCTCTGTCCCTGTAGATGCTCCCTGGACTGTCCTCCTGGCCAGCGTGGATCCCGAGGCTACCTCAGTGATGGTCAAGGGCTTGGTTCCGGCACGCTCCTACCAGTTCCGTCTATGTGCGGTCAACGACGTGGGCAAAGGACAATTCAGCAAGGACACGGAGAGGTGAGGGGAGCAGGGAATCTCCCAGGGCGGGTCTCAGTGACTCCCACTGAGGGAGGGGTCAGAGGGGCTGCCTGCTGCCAAAACCAATATGCGGAGTGGGGCCAGCATGACCCCTCCAGGCTTCAGTCTCCGCATCTGTAGAATGGGGGTAATGGTACTCGTGGCTGCCCCACAGGGATATGTCAAGATGCAACGAGACCGTGCAAATGAAGCGCTGTGAGCAGCGCCTGGCATGGGATAACACCAGCTGAGTCTGGTGGTCCTTCTCACTGCGAGCTGTGCAAGCTCAAAGCCTTGCCCCGTTGCGCTCTCCATCCCCACGGGCAGCCGTCGTTGTTAACTGGACATGAAGTTCCCGAGGGATGGAGGGTCTGCACAGATCTCCATATCCGGTGCCTTACAGGATGCCTGGCTGGAGCAGGCTTTCAACAAAGCTTTTTTAAAATGATGGAAATTGAATCCAAACTGCAGGTCATCCATTTTACAACATCACACAGTAATACCCACTTGCGTAGGAGGCGAATTCTAGCCACCTCAACCCACGGAACAAGCAGCCACCGCTAGTGAGAAAGAAGACATTGAGCAAGAGGTCAGAATGAGAGCAACACAGATTACATGCACCAAAGCTCTGCATTTTGCTCTCCATTTTTGTCCAGCTTTATTGCAATACAATTGATGTGTAACATTGTATAAGTTTAAAGTGTACAGCATGGTGATTTGACACCCTCATATATCGCAAAATGATTACCACCATAGCACCAGCTGACACCTTCACCCTGTCACATAATTACCATTTCATTTTGGGGTGAGAACATTTAAGATCTACTCTCTTAGCAACTGTCAAGTATATACAGTCTTATTAGCTGTAATCACCATGCTGTACATTCCATCTCCAGAACTTGTTAATCTTATAACTGGAAGTCTGTGCCCTTTGACCAATAGCTCCCCATTCCCCACTCACTCCCCCCAGCCCTTTTAACCACCACTCTACTCTCTGTTTCTCTGAGCTTGGCTTTTTATTTACTTTTTTTTTTTTTTTTGGTGAGGAAGATTTGCCGTGGGGCCAGCTCCGTGGCCAAGTGGTTAAGTTCATGCGCTCCACTGCGGTGGCCCAGGGTTTTACCAGTTCAGATCCTGGGTATGGACCTAGCACTGCTCATCAAGCCATGCTGAGGCAGCGTCCCACATAGCAGAACCAGAAGGACTTCCAGCTAGAATATACAACTATGTGCTCGGGGGCTTTGGGGAGAAGAAGAAGAAAAAATAAAGATTGGCCCTGAGCTAACATCTGTTGCCAGTCTTCCTCTTTTTCCTTGAGGAAGATTGTCACTGAGCTAACGTCTGTGCCGGTCTTTCTCTAGTTTGTATACAGGATGCCTCCACAGCATGGCTTGATGAGCGGCTTGTAGGTCCTCACCCGGAATCCAAACCGGTGAACCCTGGGCCACCAAAGCAGAGTGTGCGAACTTAACCACTATGCCACCAGGCCAGCCCCATGGCTTTTTTAGATTCCACATATAAGTGAGATCATACAGTATTTGTCCCTCTCTGTCTAACATCTCACTTCGCATAGCGCCCTCGAGGTCCATCCATGTTGTTGCAAGTGGCAGGATTTCCTTCTTTCTCATGGCTGAAAAATATTCTGTTGTATAGACTATCCCACTGTGTATATCACACCTCCTTTATCCGTTCATCCGCTGACAGACACTTAGATAGTTTCCGTATCTTGACTGTTGTGAATAATGCTGCAATGAACATGGGGGTGCAGATAGCTTTCCAAGATCCTATTTTCATTTCCTTTGGATAAATACCCAGAAGTAGAATTGCTGGCTTATACGGTAGATCTGTTTTTAATTTTTTGAGGAATCCCCGTACTGTTTTCCATAGCGGCTGCACCAATTTACATTCCCACCAGCAGTGTATGAGGGTTCCCTTTTCTCCATTTATCCTCGCCAACACTTGTTTCTCTTGTCTTTTTGATGGCAGCCTTTCTAACAGGTGTGAAGTGCTATCTCATTGTGGTTTTGATGTGCATTTCCCTGATGGTTAGTGATGTTGAGCACCTTTTCAAGTACCTGTTGGCCATTTATATATCTTCTTTGGAAAAATATCTATTCGCTGCCTCTGCCCATTTTCCAATTGGGTTGTTTGGTTTTTTGCTATTGAGTTATATGAGTTCTTTATATATTTTAGATATTAACCCTTTATCAAATACGTGATTTTCAAGGGTTTTCTCCCATTCCGTACATTGCCTTTTCATTTTGTTGATGGTCTCTTTTTTTGTGCAGAAAGTTTTAGTTTGATACAGTGCCACTGGTTTATTTTTGCTTGTACTTTTGGTGTCATATCCAGGAGATCCCTGCCAACTAGTGTCAAGGAGCTTTCTTTCCTATGTTTTCTTCCAGGAGTTTTACAGTTTCAGGCCCTATTTTTAGGCCTTTAATCCATTTCGAGTTCATTTTTGTGAGCAGTATAAGATAGGGGTCCAATTTCATTCTCCTGCGTGTGGCTGTCCAGTTTTCCCAACACCATTTATTGAAGAGACCATCCCTTCCCCACTGAGAAGAATTAATGTTGTTAAGATGTGCATATTACCCAAAACTGTCTACAGATTCAATGCCCTCCCTATCAAAATTTCAATGGCATTTGAGAGAAATAGAAAGAACAATCCTAAAATTTGTATAGACCCACAAAAAAACCCAAATAGCCAAGGCAATCCTGAGAAAGAAGAACAAAGCTGGAGGCATCACACTTCCTGATTTCAAGCTATACTACAAAGCTATAGTAATCGAAAGACTATGATATTGGTATAAAAATAGACACATAGGCCAATGGAACAAAGCTGAGAGCCCAGAAATAAACTCTCGCATATACGGTCAGCTAATATTTGACAAGGGAGCTAAGAATGTGCTTTGTTCTTTAAAAGATGCTGTTGGGTGCGTGCACAGACATCTGGCTTAAATCAGTGGTTGTGGTTTTGCCACACTTCCAATGAGCTTGAGCCTCTCTGGCTTCCCCTAGGGGGATGTCACAGGGGCTGCGACACTCTAGCAGGAGGGAAAAGTGCCAGGTAACAGCCCAGCAGGGAGCAGATCCAGGAGAATTATTCCTTGACTGTTTGTTGAGCACCTACCATGTGTCCAGCAGGGTTTGGACCACTAGAGGTGGTGCAGGGCACAAAACGGACATGGCCCAAGTCCTTCCGAGCTACAAGATGCCAACACTAGAGGCCTCCAGGTGTCGGGGAGCATCCTACAGCTTCTCCCATCCCTCGGGCTTCACTGTGTAACACGGGTTCATCTTCCTACTGCATCTTCATACTAACGGCCCTGAGTTGCCCAGAAAAAGGTTAAATCTCCCTCATTTCAGGCTTTGCAAAGACAGGGAGTGCGCAGTGCCTTTTAGAAAGCTATCCATCAGAAGCAGAAACAGAAAAATAAACAAAAAAGGGAAAGACATCCATCAAAAATAATTAACTTTTGTTTTTAATGGATGCATGTCAGTTATGTGAAAAATACGCCGAGGTGGAACGCTGTGTCCCCTGGCAATGCCAGAGAAAGAAATGCAATAGCGCTCACTCAGGAAGCGGGGCGGGAGCGCTGGCTGTCACCCACACACGTGCCCGCCCCACCCGGCCTGCCCACCCCGGCCTGCGGCTCAGCTGGTCAGTGAAGGAGGCCACCAGCTGGCTACCGGGAAGTGACTTTAATACTCCTGCTTCTGAAATACTTGAACGCTCATGACGTCATCAGCCCCGACAGCAGCTTCTTTGAGAAATGGGAAACTGAGGCCCAAGCTCCTCAACTGCATGGGAACTGCACATTTCTGGTGCTTTATAGTGCTTTAAAAAGACAGATACGTACGTTGTGTCATTTGGACCTAAACCAGTTTTATAAGGCAGGCAAGTGGAGCTTTATTATCCTTCTTTTACAGATAAAGAAACAAGCTCAGAGAGGTGAAGTGACTTGCCCAAAAGCACACAGCAACTGTGCAGAGTCATCGCAGGATGCAACAGGGCAGGGTTCAGCCCGCCCATATCCCATTAAACTCCTGTATTTGCCCCGGAAGCTAAGAGCGGAAAGGCCCACCCACTCTTGGTGTTTTCCTCTCCAGGGTCTCTCTCCCCGAAGAGCCTCCCACAGCCCCTCCACAGAATGTCATTGCCAGTGGCCGAACCAACCAGTCCATTATGATCCAGTGGCAGCCCCCTCCCGAGAGCCACCAGAACGGCCTCCTCAAGGGTTACGTCATCAGGTAGGGGTCCACCCCAGGGACCCGAGGGTGCAGCCCAGACCTGAGGGGAAAGGGGTGGGGGAGGGTCGGGAACGGACTGGAAAAGAGCAAATTCATGGCAGATCCTTCAGCTAACAGGGACCAGGCAGCAAGAGATGCCTGTACTGTGGGAGGCAGGATTTAGTTTAGACATCCAGAAGAACTTCCAGCAGTGAGAGCCTTGGACACCAATGGGAATGGCTGAGAGGGGAGACACAGTATAATCTTATAGAGGCTGCATGGATGGGCAAGTCTGCCAGATGTCAGGGCTACTAGGAATAAGGCCATAGGGAGATAAGTAACTACCGAGGGGCCCATCACCTGGGAAACCAAGACTATTCCATCACAGGCCCTTGGGGTTGACCATGGGTGACCGTGGGATGGACCATGAGTGGACAAATTACAGGGCCAAGAACTGGCCAAAAAGCGAGCGTCCTTTCCTTCATTCTAACTACAAAATGAAGCCCAGTTATATAGACTTTTATTTTTACGTTTGACTGAGGGTGTTTTACCGGTAACCTAAAAGTGAGTTATTAAGTGTTACTAAAATTGGGAATTCATAAATTAAAATTAGCATGCTATTTGAAGTTGCTGAGAACTCTCATGAGTGTTCTGAATTCTGGCTGGCTGCAGAATGTTCCACAACTTCACGTGTCTCTTTCCCACACGTGTGCTCTCATAGCATTGGAATTCCCAAAATTTGGAGGAAGTTTTTGTTGGTTTGGCCGCTCCGTTATCAGTTAATTTTGTTGTGGGTTTTCGGTGGATCCTCAAGGGCAGTGGGCAAAGTGTGGTCCCTCGGCCAGCACCATCAGCATCACTTGAGAACTTGACAGAAATGCAGATTCTCCAGTCCCACCCTGACCTACCGAATGGGAAATGGTGGAATGGCCCCAATGATCTGTGTTTTAACAAGCCCTCCAGGTGGTTTTGATGCTCTCTAAAGCTTTGAGACCCACAGCTACGGGGTGTTGTAACGCATCAAAGTAATTGGGGGCCTCTAGTTTTCCAGTAATTAGACTCTAAGGTCTGTATGCCTTGTGGTTCTCCTATGAGCTATCCAGCCTCCGTGTGTAAACCCTAAAATGTGCCTGTACAGACCCCACTTCTTTATTACCACGTGTTCTTTCTTCCAGGAGAAGGTAGAAATGGGTAGCACAGGTAGCCTTGGGTTTTTTCTCTCTACCTACGTGAGTGACTGTCAAAAGAGGGAGCCACTCTCCTAGAGGGAGAAAAAAATGAGCCCAGCCATCAGAGAGTCTTCAGAGCTGAGACCAGTGAGCTCTTCCCGGGAACTCTCCACGTCCCTGGTTAGCCATCCCGCCAGTGTCCTCCTCCCCATCAAAAAGAATAGTCCAGACACGTCCCCTAGACCTGTGCTATCCAGTAAGTTAGCCACTGGTCCCTTGTGTTTATTTCAATTAATTAAAAATAAATAAAACCGCAAACTCAGTTCCTCAGTTACACTAACCACATTTCAAGTGCTCAACAGCCACACACACTGGTGGCTACCATATCAACAGCACGGATACGGAACATTTCCACCATCACAGAAAGTTCTATAGGATGGTTTCCTGGGCATGAGGCCAAGCAGGCCGACTCTGATCTGCTGCATCCTGGCTTTCTCCTCCCAGGTACTGCCTGGCCGGGCTGCCTGTTGGGTACCAGTTCAAGAACATCACGGATGCTGATGTCAACAACCTGCTGCTGGAGGACCTCATCATCTGGACCAACTACGAGATCGAGGTGGCCGCCTACAATAGCGCCGGGCTGGGTGTCTACAGCAGCAAAGTCACCGAGTGGACACTGCAGGGAGGTGGGTGGAGATGGTGACCGTGGAGGGGCTGGTGCTTCCCTTTCTCCCAGGTCTGTGCCTGGCGGGTCCTGTACCTGTCCAGTCCTGACTGCCTCATCTGAGTTGCCCGTTTTATCCAGTCCCAAGCTATTGCACGCTGTGCCCAGCTACCCTGCAGGGTTGGAGGACTGTGGGAAAGATGAAGAGCTTGGGGGTGAGCATGATGAAGGCAGAGACTTCAGGGGTAAAGGGACCTTCTGCGAAGTTTCACATTAACTGGATCATGAAACAGCTTATATTTAGTGTTCTACCTAAGAAGCACCCTCAGGCATTTTCATATCCATCACTTTTATTTATCAGTATCCTGTGAAATGGACCAAATAAGTTTTATTAAACCCAAACTAATCTAAAGAAAGGGGGTGTCTTAAGTCTACATAGCAAGGAATAGTTGGGGGGGGCAAGCAGGGTCTGCAGACCCCTCCCTGTGTTTTCTCTACTTAACTGGGCAAGAAAGACTGACTGGGCCCCCTCCACCCCCACCCACTGTCTCTCTGCTCTCCTCCAGTCCCCACGGTCCCTCCGGGCAACGTGCATGCAGAAGCCACCAACTCCACAACCATCCGCTTCACCTGGAACGCCCCCAGCCCCCAGTTCATCAACGGCATCAACCAGGGCTACAAGGTGCGGAGGCGTCCCCTCATCCCGAGAGGGAGCCCGGAGGTGCTTCCAGGGAGGCAGGGAGAAGACCAGGGAGGGGCAGGCGGGAGGCCCCCCTGGTTCTGAAATCACTGCTTCAAGCCAAGCAGAGGACCCGTGATCGAGGTGAAGGGCCCGGGCTCTGTCCAAGGCCAGATGCGGCCGCAGGGAGTGTGGACGCTGCCCGCTCTGGGACCCAGTGCCGGGGCATTCTTGGGGAGACTGGGTTATAAACAAAACCGGGTTTGTTTCAGGGTCAGGAACACCGGGCCTAGCCACAGCGCCATCGGAAAAGTCCAGAACGCCCTCCTTCCCACCAAGCCGTAGGTCTCACAGGCATCCTGCTGGGCCATTTGTCCTTGGCTGTACCTGACCCCACACAGTGTGGTTAAGGGACAGACTAGATTAGGGTCCTGGCTCTGCCCCTCGCTAGCTCCCTGCAAGAGTTCTGTGGTCTGTCCGGGCGTCCTTCCTTCCCGAAAGATTGACTGAGCCCATCTATACGCTCTAGTTTCCGGGAAACCAGACCGTTTCCTCTTTTTCAAGCAGAGACGGTAATCATACTTATTCCTCAGTGTTTGCAGTCTGTCGGGCACAATGACAGATACGTAACACGTGCTCGGAAAATGACTGGAGTATTGACGGAAAGGTCTGTTTACTGTGGCCGCCGACAAAGTCGCGCAGCCTGCAGGGCGTCAACGGCAGAAGTCAGGGTTCACACAGATCTGGAGGCTGGAAGCCCGAGATCGGGGTCGGCCCCGGTGGTTCCGCCCGAGGCCTCTCCCCATGGCTTGTCAACGGCCACCTTCTCCCCGTGTCCTCATATCTTCCGTCTGTGCCCTCATCTCCTCAGCCTGGAAGGACACCAGTCACTGGGTTAGAGCCAGCCTACTGACCTTACTTTAACTTAATTTCCTCTTTAAAGGCTGACTCCAAATACAGTCACATTCTGAGGTCCTGGGCGTTAGGACTTCAGCTTATGAATTTGGGGGGCAAACAATTCAGCACATAACAGATAGTAATAATAGTACTAGTACTAGTAGTAACAACAATAGTAGTAATAGTACTAGCAGTAACAGTTATGGTAGTAATACTAGTAGTGGTGGTAGTGATGGTGGTAGTGGTGGTGGTAGTAATAGTACTGGTAGCAGTAACAGTATTACCACTAGTAGTAGTTATAGTAC